>NC_056705.1:28535164-28835164 GCF_018831695.1 Puntigrus tetrazona | reverse complement strand
TGGGAAATCTGTATTTAATGTAGTGTATTATCATTATATGTCTTTTAAAATGATTTATTTAATACAAAAGGAACACTTTCTACACCATTAATACATTAAGGCTTTAATTTGTGCCGCACCAAAGAAAAATATATTAATATAGTGTTTTATTAATGCTCTTCCAGTGCCTTCAAACCTCCACTACGCATAATTGTAAGATTTACAAGAGAGAATTGTGTAGCTCTAGTTTTGTGGTAGCTATATATCTATGCGAGATGCAGCTTTCTGTTTGTTTGCCGAACATGGACCAGTATAAACGGGTGCAGAGCGGATGTCATAAGTGTGTGTTCTAGAAAACACCCACACACACACATTCATTTCAAATAAACCTCCCTGATTTGGCCCATGAAGAGCAAAACACATGGTCCGACATAATAAAAGCATCATCTGTGAGCATCTTGCATGTCTGTGCAAGATATGTTTGTTTTCCTTCAGCAAATCATACGAGGGACATTAATATATGTCACTTACCTTGTAGTTATTTATTAAATTGCCCCATCACGGACGCATTACTCTGAAAGTGTGGATCAGTTTTAAAAACGGATTGTGTGCTTTTTACAGAAACGGCTGTTGTACTTTCAGCAGCCTGGTAGTGATTTGAACTTTTGGCCTATCAGTGATGTCTCAGACTTTTAATTGCAAGGCAAATGCCTTTTAAACAGCTTTACGCTTGTTGTGCTGTGTGTAATTGCTTGTTGAACGTTTAAGCTAGTTGTGAGCCGAAGGGTTCATGCTGATCAAAGCTGTGCAGAATTAGAATACTCCTAATCTATGTCTGGAAAACCAGCCATTTAAGTAAATTATAAATAGTTCAGAAACCTCTTTCTATGGTTAAACGTAAATTTTTGGGTTTCAGTCCAGTACTAAGTACCACATTTACATGCACTACCTCTTTTGAAACCAGTAACCCCTTTTTCCTGTGCAATTATTCTTTGCCATTCGCTAATATGCTTCAGAATAAGTGACGGGCTTAGAATTAGGTTCTACCTACGTGCAAAATTTTAAGTCTCGCTTCTATCGCTCGCTTAGAGACGCTATTTACAGTAAATGCTCATTCACAGTTGTGTGCAGGTCTAAATTCAGTAGCTCCACAAATGGTATCAGATCATTAGGATGACATTAACAATCCCAAAGAGGAAGTACGAACAAGTCCGACAGAACACAGACACTCAGAGTGTGTGTGTATATATATTACTTCAACGCCTGGCTGTCTTATGAGATTAAGTGTTCTTGAGGGATAAAGGCAGAGAATAAATGTAACTGTGGAAGTTGCATGCTGTTTTAAGATCAGTCGGAAATAACCGTGTAACGTCACAATCATTTCTCAGAAGAAAAAGTATTCGGTAACCATGAACCCATTAACATTAGCATTTTGCTAATGCGCCATATAAAATTATATAATTTTCACTCTTCTTCAGTGTTTATGTTTCTACAAATCCATTGTGTTTTTAGGACTGCCACCATTTAAATGTTTATATGTCAAAAAACTAATTGGAGTAGAAAGTGTAATTATGTAATTGCAACTTTATTATTATATAAAAAGAGTAATTTAAGCATTTGTGAGTTAATTGTAACCTTCAGTATTATAGTAATGTAATACCAACTGACTTTCATGCGTATTTTACAGAATTTTTTCTTTCTTGAGAAATTTTGGCATGTACTGTACCTGATATATATATCCAGAATAATCATAATACAAATAACCCATTCAAATTGGAAATCGAATCAAAGCTGGTGCATCACAAATGAAACAAACGGAGTCCAACTTGTTGACCCTAATCACTGTCAGTGTGAAAGACAATGTGGGTCAACACTGATGTCGTGTGTCACTCATATATCCTTTGTTCCATGTAGTTGGAAAATGATAAAAAACAAGTCTGCGTGGTTGAAGGCAGGGAAGGTAGAGAGTGTGGTTTTACATAGCATTCTTGGTTACCAGGGAGACTAGAAAAAGTGGCCAACTGGGAGCGTAAAATATCTGATCGGTCACGTGCAGCACCCCTTTGAGTCTGTGCAGAATTTGCTGACAACTTGCAATTTACCTTACAGAAAAACATCCTTCAGTAGCACCTCATGATAAAGAATAAGCTGTTCTCCAATAATATTATCCATTAGCTTTTATAGGGTCTAATACAAGATGACTAACCGGCTCAGTATGTCCTGTTGTGCATGTGTATGTTTCAGTCTGATACTTACCTTTCCTTTTTTTCCTGGCAGCTGTCTTTCGAGAAGAGATAGAGTACCACAGAGGGCAAAGAGAAGGAGACAGAACGGCCAGACCCCAACAAGAAGCCTAATTTCCCAGTGGCTGTTTTTTACCCTTTTTTTTTTTCGCACTGTCACACTCCATCTGCCTCCGTAGCAGCAGCCAAGTCTGTTTCGTAACAACCAGCCGTGTCTGTTTTTCTGAGCAGAACAACGATTTCAGTACTTGCGCTACTTGATTTGAGGTTCTAGAGGAGCTGAGACAAAGGACAGGGTGGCGAGACACCCAGAAACACCATGATTTTTGTTTACGGGCAAAATCAGTGAAGAATATTTGCACCAAAATGATTTCCCACTGTAGCTCAAGCAGTCCAACATAGTGAACTCATTCAACTCTGTGTAATCTATTGTCAGGTGAATCCTATCACCTCGGCAACTGCTTATTTTTACAGTATTATTATGAGGGATGACAACTCAGACTCGGCCCCCAGCAATGATACAGATAGAGGAGCAGGAGGGGTCGAGAAGAAGGCAGGGCTTGTAAACCGATCCTGCGGCATGAGCGAGGGTTCTCTCTTATCGAATCCGGTGAATAGCGGGACAGGATCATCTCCAGGAGGGGCATCAGATCCCAAAGGGTCCTCGGGTGATAACCGAGGCACAAATTCTGACGATACGGATGGACTATCGAGTGGAAATGACTCTGGGGAGAGGGAAAGTGAAGGAGGGATGGAGAGAGGGAATGGATCCAGAGGGAGACAGTCAAACAGAAGTTATCAGAGTTCCTCCAGTCAGAATGGAAAAGACTCCGGGATGTGTCTGGAGACTACGGAGAGCAACAAGAGGTGAGAGAGAAAATGATCAGTTCTCAGTCCCACTATGTCTTATTTCAGTAATAATCTTGAAAATCAGAGGGTGTTGGTGCGAAGGATTAAGATTAGTTGGAAAAAAAAAAAAAAAGTATGAATATCTTTTCCATACAAGTTTATAATAATAACAAAGTATCACAAAATTGTGCATCGCTATTGTTCAAGTTTTCTAAAGCCATACAATAGCTACGTGTGTATTTAAAAAAAAAAATCTCCCCTCTGCTAAAGTTTCTATATCAAATATGGCATTTAAGGTTACAAGACACTAGAGAACTAGAGAGCTATTGCATCCTTCCTGAGACTTATAGAACACAAACAATCACTTTTCTTACACTTTTACACTTTTATGGTACTTATCTGCCAAAAGGTTTTTTTTAAACAATTTGTGGTTCAGGATAATTCTTAATTTCCTATTTTGAGTCTACCTTCCTTCTATAATCCAGTATAGGGCAAACATTCTAGGGTGCCTTAAGATTACTGAAATGATTTAGATGAATAAATTATTATTCACTTATAAACAATTCAAATGAGAATGCTTGAAAAGCAATTTCTAGAATGTAAACATGTTTGTTAAATTCTAAAAAGTAATACCAAGTGTCTTGTTTTTGCTCCCTTCTGCCTCAGCTCAAACTCTCACAGCCCCTCTCCACCCAGCAGCTCTCTGGCTTATAGCCTGTTGAGCACCAGCTCTGAACAAGACCCGCCATCCACCAGCGGCTGCAGCAGTAATCAGTCCGCTCGCATCCAGACTCAGAAAGAGCTGATGAGAGCCCTGAATGAGCTGAAGATTCGTCTGCCACCGGAGAGAAAAATGAAGGGACGCTCCAGCACTCTTAACGCCCTCAAATACGCCCTCAGCTGTGTCAGACAAGTCAGGGGTGAGTGGGAGTTTCATATGTTGGTTTTGACAGAAAAGACAACAGCTTGAATTGAGTTGAAGGTATGACGCATGCAACTTTTTTTTTTCATAGTGAGAATTTATTTCTCCAGTTCAACTTTACATGAGCCATCTGTAGACTGATAAAAATGTCGGTGCTGCTAGAAGCGCAGGAACTACACATTTAAACTATAATAGGAATGGAGTTTGTGGGTCCACGTATGTGAATGTCAAAGATTAATTTTTTTCTTTGAATCTTGCAGCCAATCAGGAGTATTATCATCAGTGGAATGTTGAAGAGTGCCATGGCTGTAGTCTGGATCTCTCCACCTTCACTGTGGAAGAACTGGATAATATCACCTCCGAATACACGCTCAAAAACACAGTACGTTGACTTTCAGTCTCATCAATGCAGTTACTGGCTTACTGGGTTTTTTTTTTAGTCTGTCGGTAAAAACAAAGACAAGACGAGAGTTACAGGTGCATCAGAAATGATCTAGGTGGCAAAATTATTTCCTTTCTCCATTTTGTCTCTTTAAAATCACACCCTTCTTTTCTCAGTCATGCAGATACAAAAAAAAATCTATTTTTCTCATGTGCAGGACACTTTCTCAATGGCAGTTTCGTTCCTGTCAGGGAAGGTTGTGTACATATCCCCGCAGGGTTCCTCTCTTCTGCGCAGTAAGCCAGAAAAGCTTCATGGGGTTTTGTTTTCTGAGCTTTTGGCCCCCCAGGATGTGAGCACCTTCTACAGCAACACAGCACCCTGCAAACTACCTCCTTGGGCCTCTTGCATCGGCTCTGGTATGTTAGTGCATGGTGTATTACCTAATTTTTTTTAATTCCAGGACCACCAAGACCAGTCATGGCCATGCGATACAATTAAAAACAACAACAATCTTTCTCTTCACTAGTCTCTCCACCTGTGGACTGCACCCAAGAGAAGTCCATGTTTTGTCGAATCAGTGGAGACATTTCAACCAGTGGCGATGTGAGGTACTACCCGTTCAGACTGACCCCCTACCTGCTCACGCTCCAAGACTCTGACGCAGCTTACCCTCAACCCTGCTGTTTGCTCATCGCAGAGAGAGTACACTCGGGATATGAAGGTGCATTTCTTGTTTAGCGAGTATATTATTTTTTTTACGATGTTTTGAACCAAATGGAAAAATACAAACTAAGCTCAGTTTGGGTTTCGTTCTCTCTTTCTCTCCATCCAGCCCCTCGCATTCCTCCAGATAAGAGGATATTCACCACCAGCCACACTCCCAGCTGTCTCTTTCAAGAGGTGGATGAGCGGGCAGTTCCTCTGTTGGGATACCTGCCTCAGGACCTGGTGGGAACCCCAGTCCTGCTGTACATCCATCCAGATGACAGACCCATTATGGTGGCCATCCATAAGAAAAGTGAGTCACTCTCCCTTCTTCTCTCTAACCTATGTTTCCTTTCTTTCATTAAAATGTTTTCCCTTTCTTTCTTAGTTCTTCAGTTTGCAGGGCAGCCATTCGATCACGCTCCCTTACGGATGTGCACACATAATGGAGAGTATCTCACCATCGACACCTCTTGGTCCTCCTTCATTAACCCCTGGAGCAGGAAAGTGGCCTTCATTGTTGGCCGCCACAAAGTCAGAACGTAAGAACCACAAATTTACTCACAAACCCTCACTTTTTATGTAATGTTATGTATTCAAATCAATCTCACAAGAGAATGATCGTATATTAATACATTACCATAAAAAAATTGGGATCATTAGATTTTTTTTTTTTTTTTTTTTTTTTTTTTTAAAGGTAGTAAATTATAAGTCTCTTATGCTCACCAAGGCTGCAATTATAAGTACAATTTTTATTATTCAGTTGTTTATGTTAGCGAAGTGTAATTTTTGGACTGTAAATATGCAAAATTAGCTCCATCTTCATTGCGCTCCTCGATTGCCCTTTTCACACTTCTAGACATGTGCACAGTATAGACACACAGACATGTACACGTAATTCCTCAATCACACACCACCTACACACCAGTATGTAATGTGTCCACACTCGATCACACACATAAGCACATGCTCCGTCATGTGGACAGATTTTTCATGAGCTCAATATTTTTCCCAAGGCCTCTCTTTTTTTTTTTCTGCTTTTCTTCCAACACTCTGCTTCTACACACAAATACTGTGTACATGCACGCATTATTACTGCTTCACACAGTCATTCAGTTCATTAAAGAGGGGAAGCAATTAAAATGATTGTCATTATGGGTCCCTTTTGAAAATGCATAACACAATAAAACATTTTAATTCTGAATTGATTGTTTTTGAACAATTTTTTGGAATGAATGATTTAATGGAAATGGTATTGATGTACCACAGAAAAAGTCACTGTTCAAAGTGAGCCAATGAAAGAAATCTTCTACTTATCGTACTCCGTACATGTACACAATTACCTCTGGATTACTTCCTTCCAGCTCTCCATTGAACGAGGACGTTTTTACCCTGCCAAGGGGTCTGGAGGAGCGGACCCTGTCCCCGGACATCGTTCAGCTCAGTGAGCAGATCCACAGGCTCCTGGTGCAGCCCGTCCACAGCGGCAGCTCTCAAGGCTACGGCAGCCTGGCCAGCAACGGATCCCACGAGCACCAGCCCAGCGCCGCCTCTTCATCAGACAGCAGTGGACCGGTTCTGGAGGACCCCTCGCAACTCCACAAACCCGTGAGTGCTTAAAGACGCTGTACTTAGACCCCATTACGTTCACAATGTAAGCCTCTCATTTAGCAGGTTCAAAAATAGTAAAACTTTCTTCTGACCTTGAGCACTGTAAAATATTAAGGCCCTTGTTCGTATTGTTCGTAGACATAAAAGGCAGGTCAGAGATGGATAGTAAACACTTAAATTAAATTAACCGCTTTTCAAACAGATGACCTTCCAGCAAATCTGCAAAGACGTTCACATGGTGAAGACCAGCGGGCAACAAGTGTTCATTGAATCCCGGAATCGACCTCCTCCTAAAAAACATTCCACCGCAGGTACACAGCTACTCACAGTATATTCATAGTATCTGTAAGGACACAGCCTTTGGCTACACTGTTACGTTTTTTCAAGGTTGTTAGTCTTAAGATGTTCTCTCATAAATAGGTGCTGTGCAAGCAGCTGAAGCAGCAGAGCCGGGCCGTTGTCTCGGTCCTAGTGCTGCTCCCTCTAAGAGCTCTGCACCCTCCATGATTGTGCAGAAGGAGCCGCCCACCACCTACTCTTATCAGCAAATCAACTGCTTGGATAGCATCATAAGGTTTGTGTTTCAAATCATTATTGTGATGTCTATCACTGATCGTGTGTTTCTGATTAATCATTGGATTGTATAGTGAGCATCTTTAGTCCTTGACTGATAACAATCCAGTGGGAGTCCAAGGACTCATGGTTTTATCTGGTTCATCAGGTATCTGGAGAGCTGTAACGTCCCAAATACAGTAAAGAGGAAGTGTGGCTCTTCCTCCTGCACTGCCTCTTCCACCTCTGATGATGACAAACAGCAGGACGCTCCAGGCAATGCTAAAGGTGATGCTCCAATGATAAACTAAAGCAGCACTGTACTAATTCAATGCAGTTACATGTCTACAATCTATGCCAACGCGACTACCATTGAGATTTTATTTATCGACACCGGTTTTGATCCAGAAGAAACCTGAAGTGCCTGTTTAAGCACGAGCTATTTATGTAAAGGTTTACATAAATATTACAAGGTCACAATTGCATGTATATTCTAATTAGCGAATCCCATGTTTTTGACAAAGCACAGAATACCTCATAAACACCAGCACATCACTAAGGAGCACTACTATGGTGAATGTTTGACTCATGAATATTGGTTATGTAATGTATCATTTGGCCAGTAGGCCTAAGTGATTTTAATCAAGAGAAAGCATTGCAAAAGAATGCTTATGAGCTAGACTTTCTGAACAGCTTCATAGGATTTATATTTATATATATTATATATGAGCCTGACAAATTTATTTGCTAATACTGAACAAATACAAAAAATGGTAGTGTTTGCATTAGAATAGCACTAAATTTGGCAGCTGACATTGTAAAATATACAATACTGTTCAGATGTCAGTAGTATAGTCTTTTTCACCAAGGTTTAAATGTAACATTTTATAAACGGTTTATATACAGTTGGTATAAAGTGTATATAGACCGCAGTGCTAAGGATATGCTGTGTATTAACATGTGTAGCGATCAAAACTGATTTTAAAGGAATAGTTCACGCAAAAAATGAAAAGTCTGTCATTAATTACACTCGGATTTGGAACAACATGAGGATGAGTATTTATTTTTTGGTGAACTATCCATTTAAAGCTTTTTTTTTTTTTTTTTTTAAGGCCTTAAGGTCTGCATTTGTACTAGGTCTTGACTAGGTCTCTGATTAAAAGAACCTTTCAATACCACAACTGCAGAGATATCACTAATTGCTGGTGCATTGTCTGATTTATTTAACTACGTTAATGTGATGATGTAAACGTCCTGCTTCAAATGCAATCATTAACTCGTTTCTAATTTCTTTTGGTATTACTGTGCCCAGTCAGAATGCAATGGGGAAACTGCCAAAGATTCACTAAAACTAATACAAATAACCAAAAAAGCTCCAAACAAATCCATAGAAAAACCTTTGTAAGTTTCTGAGCAACACACGGTGGTGATTTTATTATTATTTTTTTTATACTGAATGAATCCATTGCTATGAGTGAATTGGCTGAAAAGATTACTCTGACATGCTCCTAGCCTACTGGCCACTTTAGTTTGATATTCATATTAATTTTAGTTTTTCCATTTATATTTCTGTATTCAAAATGTTATTTTTAAAAGATAAATCTCAACAATATTTCTGAAGTTGTAATTGTATTAATTTCGATGTGGCTTTTGTGCCACAGAGCAAAGATGAATTGTGTTGTTAGTGATTTTATTTCATTGGTAACAGCTCGATAAGGGCTTATCACTGGGTCACTTTAAACCCTGGGTGAAAGGAATCCTGGCTAATCTTGCTTATTGTATTATACCGATTAAACTTTACCCAGAGTTAAAAGTTATTCCTGAAAAGACAGTAAATGTGGGTCTTTCAGAATAATTGAATAATTGAGTTGGTTTTGTCTTGATCTTGACTCGGTCTCGTCCTGCCTTGTTTTTGCTCTTGTCATGGTCTCAAACTCTCAAAATCTTGGTCATGTCTTGGTCTCAACCCTCAAAGTCTTGGTCTCATCACACTCTGGTCTTGGTCTCGATTTGGTCTCTGTTTAGTTGGTCTTGACAACAACACTAGTATTAACAGATACTCTAACCTGCAGGTCCGTCCGTGTCTCTGGTAGAGGAGAGTACATTGTTACCCCCAATGGCCATGCACAGTAAAGCTGAAAGTGTAGCCTCGGTCACCTCTCAATGCAGTTTCAGCAGCACCATCGTCCATGTGGGGGACAAGAAACCTCCTGAGTCAGGTGGGCAAGTGTATGTGTATCTCAGAGGAATTAGAAAGGACACCAAAGACGCATAATACAACACAGCTATCTTAGCAATCAAGTGCCTTTATTTTGTTCTTGTGACCAGTTTTTGGGGTACTATTTTTGTTTTTGTTTTTTTAATCTCATCCCCTCTTTTTGTTTTGCCTGGCTCCCACAGATATCATAATGGAGGAAGCTCCGCCTACTCCGATTGCTGCTCCTCCTGCCGCTCAACCCCAGGTTCCTCCCACGACGATGCCCTCTCTGCCCCCTAGCCCTGCTCTTGATAGAGATGCAGGGAGAAGAGGAGGAACAGGGGTAGCTGGAGGAGAAAGGTTGGGTCTCACAAAAGAGGTTCTGTCGGCTCACACACAGCAAGAGGAGCAGAACTTCATGTGCCGCTTCAGAGACTTGAGCAAACTTAGAGTGTTTGACCCGACATCAGCTGTGCGCCGGCGAGCAACCGCACCTTTAGCAAGAGGTGAGGATGTGCTCATGCAACAACTAACACGGCACAAAATTCTTCTTCTTAATTATTTATCTAATGCTAATCAAGGTTGCATTTGTTTGATCAAAGATATAGTGAATAATACTGGGAAAAAAAGCTGTTTAGTATTTTTGGAGGAAAGCAAGACACACTAACACTTTAAAGTTTGGGGTAAGAAAGATTTAAAAAAAGAATATTTTTCTTCAGCAAGGAAGCTAAAAATTAAAAAGATTAAAAATGTAAAAAAACTTCTATTTCATATAAATGCTGTGCATTGAGCTTTTGTATTTTACAAAAATACCATAATTTCCACAAATGTTAAGCAGAAAAAAACTATTTTCAGCAGAGATAATTAATAATCGTTATTAATAATTGAGCACCCATAATAACTCATATTATCAGAAATAATTCCAATATAGTCATTTGGTGCTTTACTCTACTAAGACACTGAAAACTGAATGACTGATTAAAATTCGGCTCTGCCACCACACGCATAAATTTAATTTTAAAGCTTTCAAATAGAGTGCCGTTATTTAAAATTGTAATTATGTTTTACAATATTCCTGCCTTAACTGTATGTTTGATCAAATGAATGAAAAGCCTTGATGAGGACATGAGAATTCTTTTGAAAAGAGAAAATCCTATTTATTCCAAACCTTTGACCAGTGCGGTATCTCTTTTTAGGTGTGCGCTGCTCTCGTGATTACCCAGCAGCAGGCAGTAGTGGGCGTAGACGCGGTCGAGGAGGCAAAAGACTGAAGCACCAAGAAACAACAGAGCAGACAGGGTCTCGTAGCCCAGCCGGCCCACTAAGAGGGGTTCCCGCACTGGACAGGCCTTCTAATTCTTCTATACCAATGGGTCCTGCAGCCAGCTCCTCCTCTTGGCCCACCTCAGGGTCACAAGCTAGCGTTCCCTCTGTCCCGTACCCCCCTAGCATCCTTCCTTTATATCCTGTCTATCCTCCTCTTTCCCATCATGTCCCAGACCCCAACATACAGACGGGGCTACGCTTCCCCCTTCAGAACTCACAGATGGCACCTCCCATGGTCCACCCGATGATGGCCTTGGTATTACCCAACTACATGTTCCCACAGCCCAACATGGGCATGCCTCAGCCCTTCTACAGCGCAAACTCGGCTTTCCCTTTCGCTGCTGTCAACACAGCGTCCCCTGCGCCCTGTCAGGTCCCGACCCCCGTCCCACGTGCCCACTCTCGCTCCAGCACCCCTCAATCCTACAGCCAAAGAGAGGCCCCTGAGAGAGAAGGAGCAGAGTCTCCACTCTTTCAGTCTAGATGCTCCTCGCCCTTGAATCTGCTGCAGCTGGAAGAGTCTCCAAGCAATCGGTTTGAGGTGACATCAGGGCAACAGACCACGTCTCCCATGGTGGGACAAGGAGGTGGAGCTGGAGGACAGGCCTCCTCCAATCAGAGAGGTTCAGCGGTGGACTCAAAAGAGAACGAAAATGTAAGAAAATGGATAATCAGATTAATTTGCTTACTGATTATTTAAAACAAGCTTATATTTCAGTATTCGATTACAATAACAGTCAAATTTCACTGTTTTGATTTTGATACCAGAGCAATATTTAGTAGCGATTAATTAGCATATTAGTCTGACTGTTAAATTTAATAATAGTATTATTTTATACACCGTAAAGAATTTAGTATTTTGCATGAAGAAAATGAAGACATTTTGGGATTATTGAAATTATTTTAGTAAAAATCTCCCTTAATTTTCTATATACATTTGGGGCATTGAAATGTTACACCGATGTGTTTTTGACAGCCTCTGTGAGATTAATCTAATAAGAGAGCGGTTTTACCATTTATGAAAAGATTTCTAAATCAGAACACGTAGCATTCATCAGAGAGCATTCTCAATAATCAGCTGTGAAGATCCTGATGTAATTTATTTAATCATGCCGTTTAGTAATGGTCTGTGGTTTTAATGTCCTTTGCAGGGTGAAACAAATGAGTCCAATCAAGACGCCATGTCCACCTCCAGTGATCTGCTAGACCTGCTGTTACAGGAGGACTCTCGCTCAGGCACCGGCTCAGCCGCCTCAGGCTCTGGCTCATCAGGCACAGGCTCTTCTGGGTCGGGCTCTGGGTCTTCTGGATCTGGGTCCAACGGCTGCAGCTCATCAGGAAGCGGAACTAGTAAGCGGCGATACATTTATTCAATAAAGTTATAAATGGATACATTTTAGACAGTGTATATAAGGGCTGCAAAACATTATATCTAAATAAAAGTTAATGTGTATATATAGTATGTAAACATTCAGCAGTTGTTACTTAAGAAGTGTTACTTGATTTGAAATAGTTAATTTTTCTCTTTTTCGTTGACTTCACAGGAAGCAGTCAGAGCAGCCACACAAGCAAGTACTTCGGCAGCGTGGACTCATCAGAGAACAGCCACTCTCGCAAGCAGACAGCAGGGGGTGACGGAGAGGCACAGTTCATCAAATGCGTCCTACAAGACCCCATCTGGCTTCTCATGGCCAATACGGACGAAAAGACTATGATGACCTACCAGCTGCCCATCCGGTTAATATCAACACTGTGCACATTTCACTACATCACAAGAGTCGGGAACCACGTGACAGCTTCGTTTAAAAGAATCATTTACTTTTTTTTATAGATTTGTTTTTTTGGTTTTTGCATTTTATGTTTTGAATCAAGAACCAAATCAACAATTAAACAAAACTTTCAAATAATGTTCTGTTTATTGTAACTGGAACTTTTTGTTGTTGTTGTTGTTTGGCACGCCTAGAAAATTTTACATTAATTCTTCCTCAAAATTATGGAACTAAGTCAAAGTTAAGTCAAACACGTGCATCTCGTTACGACGTAAAATGTCACACATCACATGCACACAAAATAGCAAAGCATTTCCATGGTAATAGTTAACCAACCAACCAAATAAATGTGTTTCGTGACAGAGACAGAGATTCTGTGTTGAAAGAGGACCGCGCTGCTCTGAGAGCCATGCAGAAACAGCAGCCTCGCTTCACCGAGGAGCAGAAGAGCGAGCTGAGCCAGGTTCACCCTTGGATCCGTACTGGACGCCTGCCTCGTGCCATCAACATTTCTGTAAGTTTAAGCCTCCCAGACGATAACTCCCACGATACACCACTAAACACTCAGTCGTGATTGTTTGATTTACACGCGATGTGTCTCCCAGGCATGTGTGGGCTGTAGGCCCTCTCCCTCGGTCCCGTCTGCGGCCCCCTTCGACGTGGAGATCCACGAGATGGAGTTCTGCAGCGTTTTAGAGGTGACAGAAGAGGGCGCCGCTGCTGAGAAACACACCCGGGCAGACGCAGCCATGGAGAAGAGCGAGGCCGAAGGACAAGACGAGACTTGCAAAGACAGAGAAGTTGAGAACGATGGGACTAATTTGTCATCACAAATCAACGACCAAGAAATGATGATGGAAGAACAGGAAGTGGCCTCCCAGATCGAGGAGGAAATGGGTGCCTCAATTACACAGATGACACACTAAAGACACAATGAGTCTGACGACATGTTTTGTGTACTCATTAAATTATACAGTTGTATTTATTTCTATAAATAAATGCTAATTAGCCGGGAAGGCTGACAGATGATGAATGTAAAGCAGAAATGCTTTGTTGAGAGACTGTGATTATCAAAATCTCTGGATATTTTGGTATGATCTGTTAGAGGGACGTAAAGGGTATGTAGCTTTAGAGCGCTCTGGATTCGACTCGCCACCGTGACGCCACCTGTTCAATTCCAGTTCTAGTCACCTGCAGAAACCCATTTTTGTGACGTGCTAAACAACTATTTCAAATGTTGAAGAATGGGTTAAGAGCTCTTCACACCAAGGACGATAACTGTAACCATGACCGTAACTATAAAGCTTTAATCGTCTACTCGTGAAAAAGAATAGGGAGGTCCACAGTGCAGCTAATGACTTTTTTCCCAGATTATCAGTCTTTAAAGAGCTCGATCATTAAACGCAGCCAATGACAGCTCACGCTTATAAATAAACAACATTATCCTCCCTTGGTGTGGCGTTAATATAGCTACGGTTACAGTTATCGTTATCGGTATGGACGGAGCTTTAATCTCTGTGGTGTTACGTTGATTTAGGTGTTGTAAGATGTGCGTTTAGACAGGAGAACAGATTCACTGCCTTTTGAGGACAGTCTAACTGTTTCTCACCTTGTGCTTTTGGACATTTCCCAAATGCTCCGGAAATGTTATAATTTTTTTACAGGTATATATACAAAGTAGGAGTTTTTGACCAAATTTACACATACAACACGTTTTTTTTGTTTTCGATTATGTATATTTTTTTATACATTATTGGTGCAAAATTGTTCATTGTTAAAGCTTGGATGAACTCTGTGATACGCATTGCAGCTCCACAGAGAGTCTCGGCGGTCTGTTACAGTTCACTTTCACCATTTAGATGTCAGTACAGTAACCATGCCAACCGTGAACTTTCAAAGCTCAAGGCATCTTCTCGTAGAGTAGCACTTAGCGAAGGGAAGCTACAGAGGTCACGGGCGGGAAAAAGCCGCCGCCTATTACTGGGTGGAAAGCGTGGAGGCTTTTAATGGTCTGTATGTGAACTCTACCGTCAAAAGACAGAGGTTTGAAAGGGTAGTTCACCCAAAATAGTTCGCAGTCGTCTTTTATGTTCTACAGAGTCATACAGGTTAGAAAACAAAAAACGCGATACTGAACAAATTCTGACTATTTATTATTTTGGGCGAACTAACACTTCGACGGAAAAAGCGTTGTAGGCATTCTCCTCTCGTTTTACCTTTTCTCTGTCAGCTTCGGTCACGTGCTCTTTGACTTCAAGTTGTCCTGGAACAGTTTGTAAGTATTTTGTGTATTTCTTTATATATGAAAAAGAATAAAAAGATTATGGTTCACGCTGTTGTGGTCTGCAGATATTCCAAGAATACGTAGAGCGTATACGATTGAAAAGTAAGCTGCGCGCTTTGGAGAGAGAATTAAAATAAGCGGTTTTCATACCAAACCGTAGGCTTTTGGTGGACCAGAACGTCCACGGAGCTATAAAAAACGCACACACAGATTTTTCCAGTCGCAAACAAAAGCCCACACGCACACAAATTACAAACGCATGCAAATAAGTGTCATGCACGTACAAAAGCATGATGGTTATTGCACAGAGCTAAACGAGAGATATAAAAGGGGATTTTATATAAAAGGCATTTAATAACATGTTTGCCTGTGCCAGTGCCCTGGTAAGAAAGTTTGGCTCGACTTGCATTCTTTCCCTGCACCGCAATGCAACGAAGGGCCTACACAGAGAAAGAAAGATACACAGCACATAACCACAAGGAAAACCCAACAACACATATTTGCACTGGCATCACACTCAAAATCGCATATCTTTGAGGCTTTTAAAAGGAAGCAAAACATAATGCGTCCTTAAAATATGACTTACTGAATAGGCATGCGGTTGTTTCGAGTTTTTCGTTCGATTTTAAACGCGCATCTCTGATTTCACAGCAGTGGAATCTGGGATGCTTAACTGTTTGCCCTCTCACTCTTTCTCTTGAATCCCTCTTTCAATCCTCCACGCCCTTAAACTCGCCCCTGTCCTCCGCTCCCTCGCTGACTCGTTCTCTGTGCCTCTTTGAGAAGAAGGATGTGGGGTGGTTTGCGCGTGTGGCGTTTGGGGCTTCTGTTTTTGGGGTTAGGATGGGTGCGTGGACAAAGCCAGACCAACTTCACAAGGTAAGTGCGTGACGGTTTGAGTGTTTTTGTATGTGCACTCGCACATTTGTGTGTGTGTGTGTGAGAGGGAGAGAGAGCGTGAATGCAAGCATTCATCATGATATGTTAACATCCAAGCCTCACATAAAGCAGGATTAGAGCTGGAAATAATACAGTTTGAGGAAACATTGATTACAACGTATCTCTGCAACCCTCAATTAGACAGGAAACACTTAATGTCCTGAAAAGTGCTGGTCAGATTTAATTACTGTATTTTTCAAGTCAACATGAGTTCAGTTTAAGATTTTGGGACGAGTTTTTAGTTTACTTTTACATTAAAGAAGAAGTTGAAATCAAACATTTAGTTAAATTCTTATGTTTTTGTACGTCATTGTCAGTCTTTGTTATAAAGTCGTATACAATCTTGCAAGTCCCTTCTAAAATAAAGTTATTTACTTACTGATCTGAACCACGAACGTGTCACTGTCGTATATAGTGATTCGTTTTTAGTGATTTTTTGGTGATCGGTGTGCAATTACCTGGCAACCACTGCATCAAAATCACTTACAGTATTACTTCTGCAGGGAACTGGTAAAATAAACGCAAATCATTGGACAGTATTTTTGTCACACATTCACGCAGTTCCTCACAAAGCTATCATATGATATGATACAACACAAAAAGTAATCTTAACGTGAACGTTATCGTGATTCAGGGCCATTTCAAGCATAGGTTTGTTTTACAGTATCAACAAAAATGTCTGCGTTGCTCCGCTCAGGCTGTACAATGTTCACGACATGCCACAGAAACCACCACATTTGTTCCTCAGTCTTAATAGTCCTCAAAATAATTCATTAGCGGTAACCAGCCAAAAAAAGCAGCACCTGTCTAATTGGGCGATAGTTTGCGTGCGACGCATGTCTGAACGCTGAAGGCCTGACGCGTTTTTAAATATGCGTGGATTTTTGTTTTCTGGTGTTATGTAAATTTCATCGCTTACTCTATTCGTGTCTCTGAATGATAAAACTGTGCGGTCAGCTCGTGCGTGTGACTAGACGGACTGACTCAACTCCACGAAAACTATTATCAAAAGACGCTATCTAAATGGTTCTCTCTGTAAGCTCACATCTGTTCAGTTGGCTGCGGTTTGTTTATTGCCTTCTAATATGACAGAGCAGGCAGTATTAAAGCACGGCAAGTTCAATAAACGTGCTAACAGGATCCAAAAATAACCCACTGGAGAAAGTAAGTGAAGGATCCATACAGAGAGGATTGTAATAAACAGTGACGCTTGTGACTGGCATTGTTTAAAATGCTTTGACGTGTTTGTTTACGCATTCTTGTATGTGATTTATTGTATTTAGAGTTTAGTGGCATATTGTTATTGGCATATTATTAACACTAACATCTTAAAATGTTTGTTCTTTAATGTGTGTGTGTATATATATATATATATATATATATATATATATATATATATATATATATATACTATATATATATATATATATACCGTAAATTCTGGACTATAAAGCGCACCTGCATATAAACCGCATCCGCTCTATTTAAAAAAAAATAAAAATAAAAAAATAAACAAGCCGCACCTGCATATAAGCCGCATCCGCTCTATTCAAAAAAGTGTTGCTCTTCCCGCTGCCTCCTCCAGCGTCTCACCATAGGCTCATTGACGCTAAGCTTCTGAGCAGCGGCGCTGTGTCCTTCTTGTACAGCGAGATCGATGGCCTTCAACTTAAAACTTGCATCATACGAACTTCTTCGTGTGGGTTCCATGATGAAGGGGTGAGGATTTGAAAAGATAAAGTTTGACAGGATTGGTAATTTGTCGTCCTTCTATCCGCTTCTACCGACTTATATCTGCTAAAGCGGAAGTAGCGTATTCTTCTTTGCATTTATTTTGTCTTAGTTTTGATTCTAATTCCGGTTAGAGCGCCCCTAGCGGTGGGAAAAAATCTGCAGAATAGCCGCACCTTTGTATAAGCCGCATGGTTCAAAACCTATGAAAAAAGTAGCGGCTTATAGTCCAGAATTTACGGTGTGTATATATATATGTGTGTGTGTGTGTTTATGTTTTTATAAATGGAATTACTTTGAATATTCAGAGAATCCTGAAAAATAATTCAGATGTTTTTCACCAAAAATATAAAATATCACACTTAAATACGAATATTATGAAATATATTAAAAGTAATTACAATTAAAATTTCTGACACATCATGTCACACTAAATACTGGAGTGTTGGTTGCTGAAAATTCATCTTTGCCATCACAGGAATATATAATTATATTTAATAATATATTTAAATTAGGGCTGACATTAATTAATTAACTTTCTTTTATAACAAAAGTTATATTTTATTACATTTTATTATATTTTATAATATATTTAAATACAAAACTTTAACTTTGAATGTTTATTTCACAATATTAGTGTTTCTGATCAAATTAACTCAGCTTTGGCGAGCATAAAATATTTCAATCAATCAATACGAATCTTACCCACCCCAAACATTTAAAAGGTACAGTAATTCATTATTTTTTAAATTATTAATTTAATGAATTATTATGACACTTTAATCAATAGTGAAGACATTACTGCATCAAACATGAATCAAACTACATCTATCCTTCACTTCTGTTCTCTGCAGGCCTGTATTCCTGTGTGGTGGTCATTTGACGACAGACTCAGGGTTTGTGGCTAGTGAAGGTTTCCCCTCTCATTACAAAGCAAACTCTAAATGCACCTGGTACATCTCGGTAAGTCCCGGTATCACCTACAGATTCTTCCGCATTCTTCCATTTGAAGCCTCATCTTTTCCCGTCTCTTCCCCTCTCCCATCAGGTTCCAGAAGGTCAGGTTGTGATGCTCCAGTTCAGGATCTTTGATCTGGAGGCGGATCCCACCTGCCGCTACGATTACGTGGATGTCTATAATGGACACTCGTACACGGTGCAGAAACTGGGCCGCTTCTGCGGGACGTTCCGACCCGGAGCCCTCATCTCCACCTCCAACACCATGATGCTGGAGATGGGGTCTGACAGCAGCACAGGAGGAAGAGGATTTCTGGCTTTTTTCAGTGGGGGGAAACCACATGTCGATGGTGGGATGACTTTTTACAGTTTTTGCAGATGTTTTGTGCTTAAAAATCCTACAGGAATGGGTGTGGGATCCCTATTTTTATCATTATTTAGATTTTAGTTATTACTCTAAAATGAACCAAACCAAATTATTTGTGAATCAAATATAAACAACAATAAATAAAATTAAATTAAACAATTTGCCAAGTATAGATTTCAACATTCGGTTGACATTAATTGCTCCTCAGGATTAATACTAATAAACTTCTGTTTAAAATGATTAATTTTTTTACGCTTTTGAAAGGAAAATCTTACTAAGAAGTTTACAGAGGCTACAGTTTTCTGTTTGAATATATTTTTAAAATGAAATTTATTCCTGTGATGGCAAAGCTGAATTTTCAGCAGCCAGTCTATAGTGTCATATAGTGATTTTAAGAATTATTATTTATTATTATTATTATTATTATTATTAATGTTGAAAACAGTTGTGCTGCTTAATAAATTTTGTGGAATCTTTTTGATGAGTAGAAAGAATAGAATTTGTTTATTCATCTTTATTTAAAGTAAATTATAGGAAATATCAATAATAATATTATTTGTAATAATAGATTTTTTTTAACAATTTAATGCGTCCTTGCTGAGCAAGAGCATTAATTTCTTTTTTACAAAAAAATGTAATTTAATTAATTTATTTCTCTTTTTCCGTCTGTGATTTTGCTTCTCTTTCCACCCTGTTCCCTACAGAGAATCAGTTCTGTGGTGGCAGACTGACGAAGCCTCAAGGTTCACTGAAGACACCGAACTGGCCAGAATCTGATTACCCAGCAGGCATCAGCTGCTCTTGGCACATATCCGTGGAGCCCAACATGGTCAGCCTGCAACGATCAATTCACAGCTTCTTTTCTCTTCTCTCAATCTGTTTAGTCGTTAGCGACCGTCCGAGAACTGATTATATGGTTTACTAGAGACGTGCCGCTATGAGATTTGGCGCATGTGAACTCTAGTGTGTGTTTATGATGACAGCACAAACACTACATGAGAGAATATATGAAAGAGCTCATTCAGCGAAAGCGCACAAGGTGCGACATGGAAAGAGAGAGAGCGAGAGAGCGGCATGAAAAGTGCATGAAAGAGCCTTTATACCCGTTTCAGAAAATTAGCTTTTTACTTACATAGCTACATATTAAAGCGTGTGTGTGTGTGCATCTGTCCATGCCCAGGTGATTGAGGTTAAGTTCGAGAAGCTGGACTTGGAATTAGACACATACTGTCGTTATGACTACGTGGCCCTGTTCAACGGAGGAGAGACGGATGACTCTCGTCGTATTGGCAAATTCTGCGGAGACACGGTGCCAGAGTGAGTTCAACAATGCACCAGATATCGTTCAGATCTATTCATACACTGTGACATTAAACGGGTCCTTCCAACATTATTCTAAGGACAAGGGATTCTGCAGTTTATCAGCCCAGGAAAAGGATGTTGTTGATTTCTGCGAGGTCAGTCTTCCCGTGGGAAGCTCAGCCAAAGAATGCGCTTCCCAATTAGGAAATACTTTCTCTTTACGTAGTTATCCGTTTCAAAAAACATGCTGATAATGTCGGATGTTAACTTTCAAAAGGTTTTCATCTCAAATTGTCTTTGGGGGGGGAAACAAAATAGCGATAGGTTCTTTTTACACTGTGTAAATAGCAAGGCCGGCCCTCAAGTTAGCATGGGTCTGGTCACCTCGCCAGAAAGCCACCGTGGTATTTCGGCTTTTGGATTACTGCAGAAAATAAGCTCTGTGACGTTCATGCTTCTTAAGATCATCTTAATCGCAAATGTGCGCAACTTGCTAAACAGAAGTAAAAAGTTAACGCTTTTGGTGGTTTTTTGAAATCTACAAATCGGAAAGTTTGAGTTAGAATGGTTTGCAAGAGCCTGAGTGCATACTGTATATAACTAGGCTTAAAAATGAATTAAAAAGTAGATGAGTTTCTGTACTCTGCAGTCCCTAGCGGTGTATTACTGATGTATTTTATGTCGCAGATCACCGCCCTCTCTCCTGAATTAGATGCCAACTACTTCTTAGAATTAAAGCAGGAGGCAAAATAGAAAAGGTTTCAGCTTTCTTAATCACTGAGAAACAAAGAATTATCACACTGACAGAGGCACTTGGAAACATTAATCTGTTTTATCTCCTACCTTGATTCTAAAAAATACTTAATAAGCACAGAACAACTTTAGTGACTTTGGTGATGTGAACATATTCTACAAAAATTATTTCAGGGATGCACCAAAAACCTATTCAAAAACCCCACTGTCTTAGGGAAGATGGATCCAGGAGCTCATTTGGGGGGGGGTTTGGGACTTGTTGCTGTTATTTGCAGTCGTTTTAGCGTTTAGTAATAACGTATCTTGCATTTCTTTGTATATCAGTGCGGTTGTGACCAATGGAAACGATCTGCTGGTGCACTTCGTATCGGACCTGAGTGTGACGGCTGCAGGATTTCTGGCTCACTACCAGAGTATTCCCCGCGGCTCCCGCTCAGCAACAGCTACCCTGGACGCAGTGCACGGGCCGAGAGTCGACACCTCACCCACCAAACCCACCGCTCCACCAGCAAGACCCAAGCCCAAAATTAAACCCACCCCAAAAGCTCCCTCAAGGACACCTAAACCTGCACCACCCAGACCAACTCCTAAACCGAGATCAAAACCTGCACCCAAGCCCAAACCAGCCAGACCTACTCCCCCAACAAGATCCGGCGCTAGAGTCACACCGAAACCTGCTGCAAAAGTGCCAGCGAAACCCACAAAGAAGCCTACACCTAAACCCACAGTCAGACCGAAACCGTCAAGCACTACAGGAAAGCCAAAAGTAAAGCCTGGTCTCAAACCAACGACAAAGCCAAAGACCAGTCCCATCTCTAAACCTGGGAACAAAACAACAACAAGAGCCGGTACAAATACTTATCGCGCATGACCGTCCAGTATTTCTCTGTGTGTGTTAGATTATTATTATATTTATGATTTTATCGGTTTCTTCTAAGCCTCAGCGGCCAACCCATTGTGTTCCCTACCATGCAAGAGAATAGGCACCCTCTTGACCCGCTTCTGCCCCAGTCATTTTGGTGAGTTGCTTCATTTATATCCCTTTCATCTTGCTTTTTCCATCTACTTCATTCTCCCCTAATTGCATGTCACAGCCATTAGTGCAGACAGCTGTTCACACATACAGTGCTGATGGATCTTAGAACTGTACTTACAATAAACAGCTAATGTAATGGTCAAGACTCAAACTATAATAATAATAATTAAAAACATTTTTTTTAAATAATTGTTATTATTTGTTGTATTATCAATTATTATATTATTATCAATTGCATTATTACCTTATTAATAACGGCATCAGCTATAACAATATTAGTATTATATGTTGTCTGCTATTATTATTGTCATTACATATTAAATGTTTTTATTTTAATTATAAATCACTGCATATTTAATGTTTCATTATTGTATTACTCAACTGAAATATTACTGTACTAATATAATTATTTCTTACTAAGCTGTTTGGTAAAACTTACATGTATTAACTGAAATGAACAAACAATAAATAATGCACTGTTTATTAATTTTTGTTAATGAAAGTACAGTTGTTCATTGTTTATTCGTGTCACTTCACAGTGCATTAACTAATGTTAAAAAACACAACTTGTGATTTTAATAATGCATTAGTGAATGCAGAAATGAACATAAAGGTTAATAAATGCTGTAGTTCATTTTTAGTTCATGCATGCAATCATCCCATTACCTTCACGTATATCTCCTACAGTGTTGACCGGTAAAGTGACATCAGTTACCCCTGGATCTCAAGGAAGTGCTGACGTCGAGGTGTCCGTCATTAAGGTCTATAAAGCAGGTAGACTTCAGTTCAGAAAGAGAGGACCCACCACGTCTGCCACGCTGAGAGCAACATGCATCAAGTGTCCCGCGCTGCGTAAAGGTGAAAGAAACACACGAAAACAGTTGTGCATGACTTGCCTTCTGTTACTGTACTACATTTAAAGATCATCTCGCTGGTTCTTATTGTCACTGACCTTTTGTTTTGAATTTACTTCATAGGAGTGAACTATGTGCTTATGGGTCAGGTGAATGATGCAGGCCTCGGCGTTCTGACCCCATCCAGCTTTGCTCTTCAACATAAGGCAGTGCATGACAAACCACTGGCCGTCCTCGCAAAGAAGACATGTTGACCTCATAACCGCCCCGACCAATCACGAGCTGAATCCCACCCACTCTGGCCTGCTTTAATCGGGCACGGAAAGGTCAAGTCAAATACACTAAATCCTTAACTTTTATATATGTATATATATATATATATATATATATATATATATATATATATATATATATATATATATATATATATATATATATATATATAACTGATGAACAATATATGAGTAAACAGTAAATATTGTAATACTAAGAGAATAGAAAATGTAGAAATCTGTGGTATATTATGCGTCACACCGGAACCGTTCAGTCATATTCAGGGTATAAAGTACAGGGTGATTTACCATTTTATGTTTATGGTGTTTGTATTATTAGGTTATATTAGGTATGTTTAATGTATTATGCAAACATTTTTATATGGCACAATGTATTCATCATAAATGATAAAGCTTCTTTAATTAAAGATGAGTGACATGTGAAATATGAATTTATCAACCGTCATCTTTTAATCAGAAATCAAAATAAAATAATTTTAATTACAAACAACCTTGAGTGTGTATTCACATAAACTAAATCATAACTGTTAATCATATTAGTATGTTAATGTTTCTGAAAGTAGCCTTTGATGCTCACCAAGGCTGCATTTGATCCAAAAATACGGTAAAACCAGTAATATTGTCAGTTATTACCAATATATTTAGAAGATTTAATAAGCAGTTTATTCCCGTGACTGACTGCAGTCTTAAGCGTCGCATGTTCCTTCAGAAATCATTCTAATATTACGATTGATCCGCGAGGAGCATTTCTTATTAATATTAGCGTTTTAGCTGATTTTTTAGCTGATATAAATCTTGATGCAGGATTCTTCAATGAATAGAAATAACGTCGCTTTTGAACTATATATTGCTTCCTTGCTGAATAAAAAAAAAACGTACCGAAGCTTTACTTTTGAACGCTACTGTAAATTTATTACACTATCACTGACTGGCACTCTCTGTAAAAACAATCATGTCATGACATGTATGTTTTGACAACAAGGTGAAAACAGCCACAAGAGGATTTCCTCCTTGAACTAAGTGTTCCAGGCCCACAGAAAACAAACAGACTGTGTGGCTCCATCAAGTGGACACATCTAGAATGAGCTGCAGCGTGCTGGAAAAGAGCCAAGAGAGCAATGGAAAACAATTCATATCATCTGTCTGAAGATCTGAGGTCACTGCCGCATATTCAGCATATATTTATGTGTTTTGTGCTTCGGTATGCAGAAGACAGACAGACATAGGTAAAAAGGGGGTGGGCTGCTTTGTGACATAAGAGTCACAGCTGCTCCTGTTACTCAGCATTAGCCAATCACACGCACACACACACACACACACACGCACACACACACAAACACGGATATGTAAATGCAAATACAGGCAAATTCACACCTGCAGACGTGGAAATGTGAACATAACATCCTTCTCTCCAAGGATTTCTCAGCTTAACTTTTAACTCAACGAGCTTATTTGGTCCCTCTTCGTCGCCCTTAATTTCTAAGTGCTTCCATTTAAATGAATCATTTGATACAACGCACTTATACACGTTCACATTGTACTTATTTAAAAAAAAAAAAGTATGTAATAACATCTGTAATTAATCTATGTAGTTACACCCACCATTAAACCTTGTTTCACAAGACTATATGAACAAATACATAGTATATAGTAGTTAAGGTCATCTAATATAAAGTGGGACCGCTTATTTTTGTGATTTGATGCGAACAAATATCTTATACAAATAAAACAAAGACATAATATGTAAATAATGCACACTTGTATATATTATATTTACAAAGAGACAGACAGACCTGATTCACCATTTAAATTTATTGATCTAGTTTTCATCTTTTGATACAGATCGAAATAGAAGCAGTACAACGACTCTTAAATATTAATAACCACTAAACCCGATATTCTAGTTTCACGCTCAAACCTATATCTTAATAAATAAGATATATTAGCATGATCTACCCAAGTAAACCATGATTATAAACACACTACAGCATAGTTTCCAGTGCATTAAGACTATAATCCGTCTTCTCCCCTGAGAACTACAGCTGTTCTAGACAAACTGTTCTAGAACTAGATATTTCTAACCAAGCTGTTTTAAACACAGTTTTTAAATATACATATTTTGGTGTTTTCTCCAGAGCGAACATATTTGATGCAGGTCTTTTGTACATTTGAGCTTTAAAATATAACTATATATCTTATTACAGGTGTGAGGCGTTAGCGTAAGGACAAATCTGCCGGGCCTGCGCGATGGCAAACAAAAAGTCGCGAGCAGCCCAACAACGCTCTGTCGAAATTGCCGAAAGCTTTCGGTTAAAGCAGGGTATTAAAGCAGGAAGGAGAATCTACATCGGGTGCCTGTCAAAATCACGGACTAGCGCAGACACATTAGGTCATTTATGTGCAAATCATATATTCGGTCTATATTTTAATACTACTTGTGCAACACAGTGCAATGTAACAAATCTATTTATAGGATACAAACGGTATTAAGTGCGAGGCGTTAAAAACTCTAATCATTTTAAACGAATACAAATGAATCCCTGTGAATGATGAAATGCATAAAAACTGGGAAAAAAAAATGCTTTAACGTGTCCTCACGCCTATTGCAACTATTCGGCCTTGCCTGACTTTGAAATCGGAGGACGGGACAACAGAGACGTAACATCTTTTTTGACAGCCACAACATCTGATACGTCGATGACCTCGATTTGTCGTAGACGGAAAGACACAGATATTCACAAATATTGTTAAACCACACCAAACTCAGACTAAATAACCTGTGTGTTTTGTTTCGACAGGTGTTTCGCTCAAGCACTTAACACACTCTTTATAAGAGCACCGTTTACTCAAAGTATCTGATTGGATGAAATAAAACCTAAGACCGGAGACAGCTCGTGGCTGTATACAGTACAATAAAGCTGAATACAGCCAAAGAGTAGCACTTTCTAGACCGGCACCTGAACAAAGTTATCGATAACTATGATTTACCACAGGCTTTTTTGTGTAGCCCCATCACTACAGTTAACCTGCGTCGTCAAAACTGGCCTTTACACTAAAAACAGTACTCGCTGATATGTTTTACGACAAATGATATGGCTTCGTTTTTCTACTTTCAATCTTACCACCAAGGCCTTCAATCAGAAGTCAAGTCATAGATAAGCGTATACAATCAATAGCAATGCATAGTTACAGTAGATTACGACACAGCATTTCGACTGAAATCTACATTTACTACCTATGCTGCCGCACACCTCAATTAAGGTCTATAAATGAAATTAATCATAGTATAAAGCGAACGGAAGGCCGGTTAAAAACTGCGAAGGGTGTAGTTTAGCACTGCAGTGATGCAGACTCCACCCCTCTCGTTTCCCTTTGCTTCAAACGCTTTGGCTGAAGCTATTTGTGTTTGTGTGCACTTCCTGTTTAAAGGGTTTCTTAAAAAAAGGGAGGAAATGTGAGTGGGCGGACGAGAAAAAAAAAACAGACGGCGATAGATAGAACGATAAAGACAACTTCAAAGATGAAGAGCGTTACAATATGTGAGGTGTCCTAGTAAAAGATCGATAATGCGTCGTTTATGTGAAGATTATGAGAACTTTCTGGAACCAAGAGCAAGTTCAACAATACAGCCCCTGCAGAGCAAGTGTGGCAGAGTCAGCTTGCTGATTACAGAGCAGCAAGGACTTTGACCACTTGACAGCAAAAACAGCCTCCCTCCAAAGTCCTTAGAATGAAACCTGCTCCAACGTTCACAGTTTTTGTCAAATAATGCCTAGTGAGCACTTTTTTTTGATTGCCATATCAAACACAATGGGACAGTTCACCCAAAAGCGAAAATGATGTCATCTTTCACTCACCTTCATGTCACTGGAACGCAAAAGGGCTTAAACTTGACTGGGAATATGCTATTGTATTCATATGGATTAATTTCATGTTACCTTCTCAGAGCTAGTTCTCAGAGGACTATTTTTGGGTGACCGATCCCTTTTACAATGAAGGAAACGACTAGCATTTCCATCTAGGAGTATGAGTTAACGGTATGAGTTAGCTCAAGCTGCAAAATCATTAAAACATTGTTAAAAATTGTCAAAATCCAGAACTTTAAACCTGACCAGCATACAGTGCCTCCTAATGTCCCTTTAGCTTTTTTTGCTCGGGTGCGTAGATCTGATATGCCTGCCAACCAAAACAAGCTATAATGCATGCTATGCACCCCTGCAGGAGCAACATGATGCCGTAGGTGGACCAGAGTGTCGGTCCAGGGAGCCTAGGTGGCATTGCGGGTGATAGTACCAAAGTTGGGTTGAGAAGCAGGGCCTGTATCTCCACTTTGATCATTTGTAGCTCATCCAGGATTGAGAGGAAGGTGCAGCAATGGAACCACTGATGGCTGTGACCCCAGATATCAAAGTTCCCCGGAGAAAAACGTTCTGGGATCTTACTGATATTGAAGAGGGCAGATACCACCAGCCAGAAACAATGGCGGTAGAAGAAGGCAGCCATGGTGGAGAACAGATGAGGTGAGGAGGTCGACAGCGACCTCGTGGAGAGACGGTAGAAGACAGGAGTGGAGGAGATGAAAAACGGCAGGAGGAAGACAAGGGTGCGGACAGCGTAGCGGTACTTCCGCCAGCACTGTCTGGTGTTACAGCAGGTGATGACACATATGATAGCGACCAGACAGGAGGACGGGATGTAGAGGCTTTCAAAGAACTGCTGGAACTGAGTGGGAGAAGATGCAGAGGGCCAAGCCTCTTCGTCAGCGTTCAGGGTCTTCCTTTGGGTAGAGTTCGGTCCCCTGAATCCAATCTCTGGTATTCCGGCTTGAGGATGGATGTAGTAGTAATATGCGAGTGAGGAACCCACTGTATACGCACTAATAGTCCCATAGTCCACAAAGAAACAGATTTCACGGATGATGAGCGACATGGAGTTGAGAAGATGAGCCAGGCTGCTGGCTAGAAGCAGGTACAGCACCCCCAGGAAATAGTTCCAGAAAGGGTAGAAAAAAGGATCGCTAGGTTCCGGTGCTCCTTCCCACGTAAAAACCTCCAGAAAGTGAAAGGCGAACACAAAAATGGGGAGGAAGTGTGTCCAGAAGTTTCCTGTTTCATTGGTGGGGCGAAAAGCAGAGGCTAGACACTGCCGTAGGCTATAGTTTGGAAAACGATAACCAGACAGAATGAAGTTCTCAGTCACTCTCGGTGGAACGTCAGTGTGACGTAGTAATGGAAGCGACCACATGATTGGACCCAAAGACAAATTCACTGGTCGGCAATAAAAGTATCTCCTGAGCTTAGAGTCATTGTTGAGTTAGATTTATTGTTGAAGGTAGTCGTTAAATAAGTAGTATTGCTTACAGAATACTTGACTGTCCAACTGCATGACATCACAGAGGAGAAACTGTCATTTTAATAATCCTTTAGAAGCGTTTCTGGAGTTCATGTGCAGATTTCAGCTGGCAAAGGCAAATCCCTTGGCTCAATACAAATCCCGACAGCATGCGCCGAGACTACTGTGATTTTAGCAGAAAGAAATAATCCTGCTGTTGCGAGTGCAAAGGTCAGCGGCTCCTGGGTCCCTTTTTTCCGTTAGCTCGAGTCTTCAAAGTTGTCGGCGGGGCAGATTCGTTTTAAAACTACTACCGATTCGCCGAGGATGCTTCAAGTGAGAGAACCGGCCGTGACGTTCGTGTCACCTGAGGTGCACACGACATAGGTCACACTTATAAGCAAACATTGAGCTTGTTTTTCAGCTCCGAAGGTCTCGTTTGCTTCTCACTGCGGCCGCATCTCTCCTGCAGTAAAGCTTTTTGAAAGTAGGTCATGTGGGACACCGTCGGGCACCGGCCGGTCTCTGAAAACGAGCGTCACCCCTCAGTGTATTATTCATGCTCCGCCGTGCATAATTCATCGGCCAGATTATCGCGTGCCGTCTCGTATGAAGATGCACGATCCCGAAAACAGCCGTCTCGTGCAGTCTCGCGGAGGCGTTTTACCTCAGAACGGGAACAGAGAGCATTTCTCACGATTCAGCTGTCCGTGCGGCGGCCAATTCCTCTATTTTCGCCCATGTTGAATGCAGTTGTGCCGGTTTTAAGCGTCTCTTCGCTCGACATTCGCATTGCGGTGCTGCGCGATCCGGCGCGAGCTCTTTTCCAGGAAGGAGATATTTCGTTTCTGCTCGACGGCACTTCTAAACAAACACTCAACCGGCGTCCGGTCCCTTTATCATTCGATTGCCCTTGACTTCTTGCACAAATGCCGGCTGCGAGGTGCTGTAGGGCTGCCTGTCGCTCTCCCGTCCGGCCGTTACTTAATCAGGATAAAAGCGTCCGTGTTGCCAGCTCCGGCAAAGCAGCGCAACGCTCTGAACGTGATGTGTCTGTTTGTAGTCATACGCGCTGTAGTTTCTTTAGACGTGTTCAACAAATCCTCCGTCAGCAGCCAGTGTCTCTCTTTATCTGTCTCTCTCGCACACAGACACTCATGTAGCTCTATCTTTGTCCCCCACGCGCCGAGCCGAAGACTCGCCGAAGGCTACGGCTTTTACTGAGCAGACATGACCGATTTCAGTAGAATGTTACAGGCCTTATTTTACTGCCAAGTTGTTATACTTTACAGTATGTCCGGTGGCACTTTTGTATTTTAGGGAGATAAGCATATTTGTCTGTTGGTTTAAACCTAATACATTTGCACCAGTAGGTCAAGCTGTTTTAAACAGCTAGCTAACAAGCCAAAGAAAATGTTAAGTTAAATCTAAACCAAAGTTGCTATGATACAGATTTAAATCCATATACATCTCCGAAATAAGCTACTGTAGTAAAACTACGTTGCTATAGCTTCCGAAGAGGCTTAGACCGCAAACGAAAACTTTTTTTGTGTTTACACATGTGCAACAATGTCACAAAAAAAAAAAAAAATCTGAAGATCTGTTACAGTGTAAACGCAGCCTTATTTACACAATACTAGCTAATGTTTCTCGCTCTATGTCCTGTACCGTGGTGGTATATTTATATATTGTCGCCTACTTATAGAGAGCATTCGTAAAACCACGCAATGCTACCACAGCTCTTATATAAAGTTCGTAGCAATAAAACAGTTTGAATCACCCACACATATCCATTAATTCTAGGCCGTCTGAATTCTTTATAACTGACCGTTATCCTTTTAGCTTTCCCGTGAAATTATTCACGACTCACACCCATCTGAACTTCTATTAGTCCTCCCGCGTAAGCACTTTATAGTGTCCCTCTATAAGCATGACAGGTGGCTCTACGATGGGCAGTGAGTAATAACAGTGCTATCATTAGAGAATATAGATTATTTTTTTTTTTTTACACAGGCCAGCTGTTGAGACAGCTGGCAAAATGGACAGCAAATGTCTGATTGGGATTATTTTTTAAAGCGTGCGGTGATGGGTCAGTATCGGTTATTTGTCAGAGGTCACTTACAGTATACTAATCATCCTTTCATATCAGAAACGTCGTGAATTTTGAAAAAGCAGTAGTATCATTCATGAGCGCACATGCACATGTACAAGCACTCGTTAGAGGGGCGGGCTTCGCTGTGCGGCAGCTGCTCAATGACTGACTGGGTGCCGTGTATTTGGTGACCACCTGCCCCAGGATTAGCCAGGGAAGGCCTCTGTGGGTACTGAAGTATACCAGTTTAAAGATGAGACGGAAGACGAATTCGGCGCCTGCGGAGGTGAAACGGGAGTAGTTGACGATCAGATAGATGAAAACCACAGACTTCACCCATCAGCAGGGTTCGAGTACAGCACAGAACAAAACAAAACAAAACTTGAAACTTAAATTCGAGGCCCCCGGCGCTCTAATACCTCAGACAAGTTGAGACTGGCGTTCATCTGCAGGACTCAAGCCGTCAGGTATTTGAAGGCACGTTTTAGACGCTAAACACCTGAACATTTGAATATTGCATTTGCTGTTATCTGTGGAAGTATGCAAAACAATCACAATCACTATAGTGATGATTTACACAGCCCTGTCACCGATGACATGACTCAACAGGAAGCGAACTGTTACCTCGGATCTTAGAAAGGGATATTCTGCAAACAGGATAAGAGCCGCCCCCTGTGGCAGCGTGCAGGATTGTATAGCGTCGCTTCTGCGATAAAGGCGAAGGCATTGTTAAATAAAGACACTGCCGGGGCCTAAGATAACAAACGGATGGTCGAACGCACTTGAATTTCTGAAGAGAAAGAACAGATGTGTTTCTGTGTCACCCGATGCCTGGAGGGCGCTGATCCACGTGACCCGAGAGGGATCGTCGGGCTGAATCCTGCAGAGGTACATGACCGCACGGCTTTTCAATAGTCTTTACAAACATGCTTTGTGAGTCACGGCTTTTTTTGTCCCATTCAAAAAGATCACGACCCACAAACAAATAAGTTCTTTCTTTCCCAAACTGAAACTAGACAAAACGTTAAAAGCGGCTGAACTGCAAACGCGCGCCGGCATCACACGTCCGTACCATGGTTGTAAAAACAGGCCTAAAAAAAAAAAAAGGTTACCTAAGATTTCCATCGGCCCTGCCAAATGTTTCCTGGCCCAAATAGAATAAATATTTTTAGCTGAATTAATAATAACCTGCATCAACCCGAAAAGTTATTAACTACGATATACGGTATTAACTATTTACTACTTTTGACAAAACTATTTAAGTATTCACGATCGCGAGAGCGACAACACAAAGCTGGATGATCACAGAACACAAGATTCTGTCAACAAAAGTGTAAAGGTCACCTGAGGGAGAACGACGGATATCTATTAGAAAGACGATAGCGTAAACAGAAACTTTAATTCTACAGTAGTCCTTTGTTTTAAAGGCCAGATAACACAGCCCACAAAGAGAGGAAACGATGAAATGAGATTCAAAGTGTATTGCAATGACCCGTTTTGACACACGCCGTCCCTGAGCTAATCAGTTTCCTTCCCATCACCCTTCAGGAGCGCTTGACACTTACTAAACCTCTTCTCTGCGGTTAGAAGTTCATGAAAGCACTGCTTACAGTTACAAGTGTTCATAACGTCCAGGAATAGAACAACTCAGGCAGGGAACCAGCAAACAGATCTCCCCTGAACTCGCATCCTACTTCAGCGCGAACCGTTTCTTCACTTCCCGTTTCCAGCGGACATGGCGTCCATCTCGTTTCGCACCCCGTGCGCTTTCTCAAACCTTCCCTGAGCACTTCACTTTCACCGTTTCGTGAAATATTTTTTTCTGACCACATCAACATAAAATACACATAAAAGCGACAATCAATACAAAGCCGTTCTTAGTGACTCGTCAGATGTCATCCTTCGGGCCGTGATTATTATTGAGTGGATGCGTGAACACGCTTTCCGCACGCAATCACAGTCACTTTACCTAAAACCGGTTAAAGAAGCGGTTCAGCAATGACACACGACACGGCCTTTTCCACGATCAACACGTCATGATAAAGTGATGAATAAAGCTGTAAGATGCACTCGTACATGAAAGCACTTTATTGCTGCCTGATGGCCATCACCCATCAGAACATACTAACACATTTACTGAAGACATCCACCAGGTCCGTCAAACACACACACATTTTTCTCCACCATCTCTACCTATACGGTACATTTTTAACATTTTAATTAAGATATTATTTAATATGTTTCCAGGCTGTAGCAGCCGGTTTCAGAGTGTCTCTAAAGGAAAGATCAGAAAACGACCTGAAGCTCATTTCATCTCATGTTTAATTCATGATTCATAGGCTATTAAATATAATGGAAAGTCCCTTGGCATTACTGTAATTGTTGTAGTAAAATTTTTGGTTGTTGCTACATCAGTTGAAGGTTACTCTAGCGTTTTATTTCGTTGAGACGTACGTTTAATTGCCTAAGGAGAACTGAAGCTGAGAAGGTTGTGGCATGTGACAGTAAAATAAAAGATTCAGCTAAAAAAAAACCACGTCACTGAATTTTATTCAGTATTTATGTTTGTCAGCGGGTTTCAGAGCGCATTAAAATCACATCAGTGCTCAAATTAAGACAAAACTAGCATTAAACAGTTTTCAGTCTTGAAATAAGAAATTGTTCGCAAATTCTTACTTATTAAATCAATGTGAAGTAGGTGACTGTATATAACACCAAGTTAGAAACCTCATTAACATGAGTTAACTGTAAATGAATATTTAACTTCACACAAAGAAAATACTTAAATATTTTGCCTTTGACACAGGCCTGTTGTTTGACCTATGCAGTTATTTAAGCTTTTCAGAGTCTTTAATACTCCACATATCTCTATCTTGCCTTGTTTCTCTGTGTCGCATTTTGTGGGTCAGAACAAGCTAAATAAGGACATAGACACTAAAGAGTTTTTTTTTTTGTTTTGTTTGGTTGTTGTGGTTTTTCTCTCCGAGTAATACCCCCAGAAATCTCAGCATGCTTTTCAATTGTTACAACCCCCGCCATCTCCTCCTGCAGAGACCAATCTATATCAAAACCCCAAGAAACATCCGGATGAGTCATTCAGCATCAATACACTCTTTCCATCATAATGAGAAAATCAATAAGTGCGTCTAGATATGGCCACTAGTTAGCAGACTTGTAACAGCTACAATAGGTTTGTGTGTGTTACCAAGTAATAATTTAGATTTAAAATTAAAAACACAGATACAATAATCCTACTATAATGTATAAATCTGTATTTCCACCTGCTCTGGTCTGCTGTGGGCACCAGGGGGCGCTGCGGGGCATTCATGTAAATACATAAGAGCTGTCCAGATTGCAGTCCTAAAATCTGGAAAAGCTGATGGCTTTTTACAATACTGGTTTTCAATTTAGTAGTACAAAAATGTATTTATACTATGTATACTTGACTTCTACCAAATAAAACATGCTACAGTTGCACATTTAATATGAAGTATTTTAATGCAATTACAATTGTACTTATTTTGAACCCTTACGCAAACTTATCAGTGTAATCAAGATATATGTTAAACTGTTATACAATTCTCGGTATTATATATATATTATATATATTACATATATATAACTTGTATATTACTAGCATATTAGTACTCATAAATTATTATATTTTACATTCCTAATCCTACCAAATACCTAAAATTAACAACTAAGTTACAAAGCAAATATGAAAAAAAAAAAACAAGTTAGTAAATAGGAGTTTATTGAGGCAGATTCGTAAGTTAATGGTGAGAAATGGCCTTAAAATAAAGTGTAACCAAATTATATTATTATGTTATAAATTATGTTCTCTTCATCTTTAAACATCATTTACTGTACACGAAAGTTGACTAAAAAACAAAACAAAAAACATGCAATGTTGCACATATCTATTTGTTAAAAAAAAAAAATAGCATGTGGTTTGGACAAATTTCCTTCATTCTCAAAATAATTTATAAAGCTGATATTTAAGGTCAATTACGACTGTGTACACACACGCATTATTACATCATTATTAATACGGTATATGCTGCTGAAAAACTACATTACTTGGCAAAAGAGTGAATATTATTATTGTTATGAATAAATGGTTCACAAGGGATCTCATTAGCCGTTCTTAAATCATTATAAACCACTGCTTCTTTGGGCTCATTTGCTTTTTTTTTAGACAACGACCAATCATTTTAGGTTGTATTTTGCTTTACGTTATCTTAACACTGACATTTATTCTTCTTTTAACATCTTTTATGACGTTAAAAAACCCGTAACAAACATAAAGAACCCTTTAACACACGATGTCCCGTACACACGCAGGATAAAAGCCCAACATTAACTCATCTGCACAAACCGGAAATTCCTGATGGCCGTTTATTGATATATGTAACCTATTACATATTACTTTAAACAATATCTCATGTAACAATGCAAACTGTGTAATTATAGATGTGTAAATAAGCATACGTGTGTATTAACTGGTACTGTAATACTTACACAATACAGACTTCATATACAGACAAAAATAAAGATGATATAAAAGAAAATGTGTTAATCCTAGAAAGAAAAAATCATGCCTGATCTACAACAGTCCTCTAATGTTGCTTACGTCACCTTACAAATTAATATACGTGTATATGTCTACCGTTCAACCAGTTGGCCGGGTTCAGTGGTCATGGGAAGGTCTGTGAGAAATGGGTTTACATCACTTGAGGTGTATCTGAGGACCTTCTATCATTTTCTCCCATAAATACCTTAACCTTTCAGTCTTCCTTCATAGTTCAGCCCTCATCATGTGAACGCCGTCGCTCGACCTCACCTGTGAGAATAACAAGATTGTTTCTAAACTTCCCGTTAGACCTAATCTTGTACTATGAGGAACCTTCAGTGTACCTTCAGAGTCCACTCAAACCTCCCCTTCAGTTCAAAGCGGGACTCGACTGGCCCCCGAGATATAACACAATCTGGCCCTCAGTGGACCAACTCCAGCTGGCTTGCAGAAAAAGGCAGCACGCCGCTGACATAGTAAGCAATGCCCAAAGAAAGCAGGGCGATGACCACCAGCAGCAGCAGCACCCTCCAGAAGCCCAAGTCCTCCACAAACTCCTGCCAGGTGGAGCGAAAGCTGGACAGCACGCCCTCGCTGTTCTGCAGGTTTGGATTCAGCAGCGAATGGCTCTCCATTGCACTAGGAACAACGGTATTTTTTTTATAATATTAACCGAAACATGTCAAATGCCTACAACATATAAATGTGCAAACCTAACCTCTCGCTCTCAGCCATCTGCATGGCTTCGAGTTTGGAGTGGGCTCCTCTGTTGAAGCCCTTGACCTCTTGCTCTTCGAGGCCTTCCAGCAACCGAATGGCATCTTTATTGACCCCTCTCCTCTTTGCCAGCACCAGTGGTGTCGAGCCATTGTGGTTACTGTTCAAATCACACAAAGATAATAATTACATCATTACAGCTAGAGTGAAATAATCACTACTGTTGCAGTAAAACAATAAGTTAATATTTTTTTAATTATTTTATGAAAGTGATAGTTAACGTTGGAGGAATTTTTAATAAATGTACATTATGACTACAATATTAATCGTAATAATAACTCCAACAGAAGGTAAGCCAGAGTAAAAGGTGCATTTGATTTTATTTCTCTTTAGAAAAGTAAGAGATGATGGTCTTTAAAATAATAAAATAAAAAAATTTAAAAAAGTAACGTCAATGTATCTGGTGAATATATTGTAACTATTAAATTATAAAAGTACTTTATTTATCAAAATAAACTATTACTAAAGCTAAAATATTAATATCAATACTTTTCGATTGTTTTTTTTCTGCACTCACACACTATGGGACTAAAAAGCACAGGTGTGCTACAAGCATTAGCCATGATGTAGATTACATAAACAGTAGTCGCTTACAACAAACATCACATTTTCCAAACAAACATATAGCATCTCACCAAATATCTATTTTGAGACCATTGGACACCAGGAACTGAATGGTGTCCACGTGTCCACACAGGTGCAGTGCCGTGTTGCCCTGATAGTCGGTGGCCAGCAGATCTGCGCCAAACTTGTGCAGAAAGCGGCAGATGTCCACATTCCCCCGCGCCGCTGCCAGATGCAGGCCCGTGCGGCCCCTGTGGTCACGGATGTTGGGGTCGCAGCCGGCCTCCAGCAGACGCCTAGCGAAACTCAGGTCCCCGTCGATACAAGACTGCAGTAACGGTACGCTGGTCTGCGACGAGTCATTGATGAAGACATATGACATGTCTGAGTCGGTCTCCGAAAATTCCAGCGTAACTGAAAAACGCAAAAAATGGAGTACGTTTCATGAAGCCTGGTCATATTAAATTAGCTTAGGTCAAAAAAAACAGCTTGGACACAAAATGCATTCAGTTACCACTTCTCTCAAATTACATCAATCTAAAACTGTTAAGTATTAAAACTTCATAACACAACGCCTTTTTGCATTTTGCAAAAACAGACCACGTAACACATACATCCAACGAAACAAATCGACAGAAAGCTTATTTATTCGGCTTTCAGGTGAAGCGTAAATTAAAGTTTTAAAAAGGTGACTCTTATGACTGGTCTTGTGGTCCAGCAACATTATAAACATATCATAAGCTCTGATAAGTCCACATACCCTATCATTTCTTTCACACCCAATGAAAAGGGCCGTGTAATTAAATGTATTCATTTTGCAAACCTTCTGTTTGTGAATAAGAAAAGTGAGTCTACCGAGTCCTGAGATGAACATCTGACACATAACCATCGATTGCTGGTCTTCCATATAGTGTACCATTAAATGTTTTCAATGCAGAATATAATTGATTGCTTCTGATTATGAGATGAAATATGATGAGGAACACAACGGTACTAAGACCAGCTGGTCACACTTGAAAGAGTCTTAAAGGAGTATATTCCTCAGTATTTTTATCAGAGCACCTGAACACGATGCAGCAGGAGGCGTCCGCATTAGCCAGCACTATGCTAGATGATGCTGACTAACGTCAAATCACCCGAGACAAACAACAATCACCTCTGTGGAGTTTTATTCGTCGAAATTCGAAGCAGAGACGAATCCGCTGCTGGTAAAATCCAGCGACAGTCGCTAAAATACGACGTGCCGTTTGTAAACATGTCATTACTGGAAACAGCTCTATAACACTAATCACTGCACGTTTATATGCGCAGAGAAAAACAATGCCGGACTCGGCAATGAAACATATCAGCGCACTTCGTCAGCCCCGCTGTTACGGGTTTATATGTACCTGTTTTGTGCGGCAGTATCACAGGAGAAATGTCTTGCGCTTCTCCAAACCCCGTCGCTTACGCCTGTCTGTGTTGTTTGTGAGTTACTACAGCTGCGTCGGTAGCTGCGCGTTTAAGGGCGTGCAGCGCCCCCTGCTGCTGCGGCGGAGCTGCCGACTAGCGTCCAGCGAAGGGCATGAAACTTTCGGGAATCTGTATGTTTTGAATCCGTATTTCGGTTCAAGCCACGTTTTGACTTTAGTGTTGGCAAATGTACATTTTCAGGAGGTATGGACGGTGCCCAACTAAATTGTGTTAAATAATAAAAAGTTCATTTTAAAATTATTATCATTATTATTTTTCTCACAAAACAAAATATAATAAAATGCAGATAATTTGCTTGATCTGGTGAACCTATGAGCACGTGTCTAATAGTTTTAACTGATCTCTGGGCCATTTTTTTTTAAATAGTAATAATGCACTTTATTATGCATACATTTATGATCCAAAAATGCTAATTGCATGGTCAGTTGCTCATTTCATTTTAATACAATGTTTCAAATATTTACCTATAATGAAAAATCAACATCTCCTACATTTCAGAATGATTCATATTAAAATTTTTGATGAGGCTTTTTAAAAAACAGCCTGCTATAGTCTCTCAATAATTTGGAGTCAGGTCTTGTCATAATAAACAAATCCTTTTTTTTTAAGTGCATAGCCATTCATCTGTAGAAGTGTCCTAGTGCCAAATATAAACAAAATACACAAACACATACACACTAGCATTGAAAAGCTTGAGGTCTGGAAATATTTTTTCACCAAGGCTAACGGATCAAAAATATAGCAAAACAGACATATTATTTAAAACAACAATACTATATATATATATATATATATATATATATATATATATATATATATATATATATATATATATATATATATATATACACTTTTTTTATTTATTCCTGTGATGGCAAAGCTGAAATTTCAGCATTTACTTCAAAAGCTAAACATCTGTAACAATGTTAAATTCTTTTTTATCAGTTGTGTGTGTTCTTGCTTGATTATTAGCGTCAAAAAATATTACATGCGCCACATTTTATACAGTTGTGTCCAAGTGTTTGCATGTGAAACCAAGCATGAACAAAATGAGAATAAATGAGTGTGATGTGTAATAATAAATTTAAAAACCTTAATAAATGGTCTCTAAAAGTTTTATTCTTGCGAGAAGTTTGCTGCAGAGTGTGACAAAGAGGAGAGGGCATCTTGTAGTACCTTCATGGTTATACATTCTTAACAGCTGTACTTAAGGCTAGGAAACCAAAAGGAGTACCGTAAATCATGTCTTTTACGATGTTCCTGGAGGTCCCCCAACACTGCATGTGCTCCATGTCTCCTTAATCAAACGCACCTGATTCATTCCCCAATGGTCTTCTTAACTCTCCTCCAGGTCTCCGGCGACCTCCTGTACACTCGATGCTTTTGGTTTACCAGCCTCGGTTTATCATTAATTCCCTGTTAATTTCACCATCTTCCACACCTTGTGTTGTGTTTCTCATCTGATTTCCTCAGCTTCTGCGCCTTCCATTGTACGCTTTCTGATATCTGCATACATACTGCTGTCAATGAATAAGCTTTGGGTTCAACAACTAAACCTTCTTGTTGTTTTAATTTTTAAGTGTTAATTATTTTAGATATATACATATAATTATGCCAACGTGTTATTTTGATATTGTACAATTTATGTAACATCATTCCTATTAAATCTTTTTTGTCATTAGTTCTTTATTATTTGTCTTCTTCCATAGTTAGTTGACCACTTTCATTTCTCCTCTTGGTAGTTGTTTCATCACAGCTTATTTGCAAATATATTCAGTCAAATGCCCTGAACATATACGACACGAAAACCTGAACGGCCTCAGACATTAAAAATAAACCATCTGTTCCCTTCATGATCCTGCAACCCTTCCAAAGTCCACAGAAAAACAAAATTGAAACAAGTTAGTATACAAGCGTACTAAAAGGCGTGGCCTGTGGTGTGATAATGTGATTGGCTGATGCCCTGTCATATACAAATATGGTCATTAGAAGTGGCTAATAAGTTGTAATGATATCGGGTTAGTTTTGTAAGTTTCAATTTTAAGTTAACAGACCCATGCTAGTTAATCGTTATAACTCACATATGTATTTATATGTCACAAGAAAAATATGGAGTACCTCAAAGCTCAGTACTAGGGCCATTACTTTTTACACTTTACATGTTACCTCTGGCAAATATTATCAGGAGACATGGTGTTAGCTTTCATTGCTATGCTGATGATACTCAGCTGTATATTTCATCACGGCCCGTTGATACACACCAATAAAGACACATCTTTTTAACCTAGCCTACACACAACACTCTAATACACTTCTATTGTTCAAATCCATTAAAGGATCGTTAGGCTGCATTCATTAGATTAGCTGGAGCTGGGAACACTCCTCATAAAACACAATGTACTCGTGACATTGTAAAAAGAATGGCATCTTTGCTAATATTAGTCTGTTTCTTTCTCATTCTGTTTCTCAGCTTGTATCCAGATCAGATGGTGGATCAGCACCCAGAGATGATGCTCATCTGAGACCAGAACGCGCTCACACACAAAGTCGGTTGCACAATTTAGCTGCAATTAAAATTGAACTGGAAATGAAATGCTGGGAGTCCAGCCAGAGGAGAAGTGGCCCTTAACTGAGCCTGTTTTTTGTTTCTTCATTCTGTATGGATGGGCTTTTAGTTCCTCTGACTTGCTTAGTTGGGGACACTTCATTTCTAGAGATTATCGTCAGTTGGATTACAGAGACTGTTTCTGCATTTAATAACAAATTGTTCAATCTTGTCATTATAAGATCCCTATCATTGTACTCTTTTATTTGATACTGTTCAGTGCTTTGATAAAATTGTTAAATGCGTTATATAAATAAAAGTGATTGATTGATTGATAACAGGTCCATTTCCACTTGATTTCAAACATCAATAAGGTGAAATGAACTGTTTCACTAATAAGAAACATGTCAGGCATTTTAAAGTATTACTATTTTATTATGTATCTCCTAAGAGGCTCAATCTGGTAGCTGAGCCAGTCTCTTACAAGAAATGAGAAGTGTTTTTCCCTAACATCTCTTCTCTCACTCATCTACCCACAGCACATATACAGTACATATACTGTGTGTGTGTGTGTGTGTGTGTGTGTGTGTGTGTGTGTGTGTTTGGGATGACATCAAGGGATCTAGGAGAGCAGTATTTGAGCCCAAAGAAAACTGCGCTCTGCTGTCTGTCTCTCTCTCTCTCTCTCTCTCTCTCTCTCTCTCTCTCTCTCTCTCTCTCTCTCTCTCTCTCCGGACAGATAAGCAAACACTACAACTGCACAAGAGCCACAAGTTACAAGCAATATCAGACAGTGAAAGTTTACAGGTCAGATGTGTGAGAGATGTGTGACAGATCTCCGTGAGATGAAGCCACTATTCCCCTCCCACTTAAACATGAGCTCGATCTCCTCAAGACAGAGACTCCTGGCATCTTATAGTCTGCTGTAGAGAGAATCCAGCTCCTGACACACGGGGCTGTTAAAGGAATAATGCTGATTCAGCATAAATTACTACAGATTCAGAGATAGGCAGTTATTTCCAAATTATTTCCAGTTGTTTAAGCAGAAATGTGTTCGTTACAGTCAGGCACTTGAAGCTGAAGTGAATACATTTTTGTTAAAATCATTACGTATCAAGTGCAAAAATGTGCTTTATTCACGATGAAGCACAGCTATGAGCACTTCACCCAAAACACCAGAAGAGTAGAGCAGAAACAGTTGTGAGATAATGAATGAATCACAAGAGAAAGGATGAAAACAATAGACAGAATGTGAATGAGTCTGAGCAAAATAACCTGCCTGACAGAAAAGACAGAAAAACTAGACAGTTATCAAGATCAAATGAGTTCTGTGTCATTTTATTTTATTTTACCTTTTCAGTTTTTAATTATTATAATACACACATCTCCAGTAATAAAACTAAACCAAGAATAATAATGTGCCAATCAGATGAAATCAATATCAACAAAATTAATGTAGTCATTTTTTGCACTAAAGAAGTGTCACAGAAGTGCACAAAATCAGCATTTACTCTTCAACTCAGAAGTGACATGAAAGTATTTAAACTCATAATCACAAGGTTTTCAGATTTTTGTTAAATTATTCTGATTGATATTAGATTCATTAAAAATTCGACTAAAACGTCCAGTAGGTGGCGGCAAGTCACCGTTTAAACGATTCGTTCAACAGTCGATCAAGAAAATCTCCTAAAATGTAAGTCGCGTATTGTTTATTGTTTTCCAAAATCAATGTCACTGTATGAACGTATTCATTTCATTTCATTTCATTTCATTTCACTTGGACTTTCCAGTTTACCAGTTTAAATGATCCGATCTCAAAAACCTAACTTGTGCCACAAAGCAGGGTTTTTTAGCGGTTTAATGCGCTTCATGCATGTTTGCTTATTGCTTTACCTCGTCAAAAACGAAGCGATATACAATTAGATAATTAATATAAAGTATATTAGATATGAATGCTATCGTGATTTATTCGCATTTTTTAAATTCGCATTCTTGTCAGCAGAATGACGTGACGTGATTTCTATGGCAATTAGAATGTTGTAGAAAGACCCGAAAAAACGTCATCAGTTTGTTGGTTGAAGTTTCGGAGTATCTTGATAAGTCACAAACGGTTTTATCGTGAGACAGCTACTTTTTTGGCTAAAAAAAGCTAGTGATGGAGTGCTGTGTACTTCTAAAATACACCACCAACACGGCCGTGTCCCATCTTCATCAGCTTGATGAGACGCCTGTTGGTCCCGGTGTGAATGATGATGGGAGAAAAGTGAAAAAGGCAGAGAGGAGCTTCTGGAGGTGGCCTTTTGGGAGAGCTGAGAATGATGGACAGAAAAAGGAGGCAAAGATAGAGAAGGAAAGGAAGAATGGCCGGAAATGGCCCGCTCTTCGCTTTCATCTCCACAGATCTGGAAAATATGACCTGGTCGAGGCTGAGAAGAAGTTCAAGTGTGAGGCGGGAACATATCAGAGACGTGATAATGGTACAATCATATAAATGTGCTCTGATTATACAAGTGGAAATGAAAATGAATCGATTCCTCAGTGACTGAAACCTCTAGTATCTGCTGTCATCATTACATCAAGTATTTAGAACTGTAGAGATCAGAAATTTAGAAAGGTTGAGAAAAGTTGAATTTAGAAATCAAGTCCAAATTGGCCCTAAATACAGAAAAGCTGAAATTTGAAGATGCAGCATCTTATATTAATACAATTGATTTTGAATTGATTCATATTATAGCTCCAGCTTCAGAAGGCCCTCCTGCTGCTGAAGAACAGCCAGAGCAGGACGTCCTGGGCAAGGGTAAGAATAATAAATCAATGAGAGTTAGAAAATGTTATTTTGGAATGATACATTTTGTAAAAAAGGATCTAAAACCGCATTTCACACTAACTACAACTGTTCACCTTTTAATAGGCCACATCATGAGAAATTATAAAATCGGTCCCAAGCTGGGTTCAGGCGGATTTGGTTTGGTGTGTGAAGGAACCCGCAATGAGGATGAACTCAAGGTTTTATTACATTTTTTGGCTTCAACAAACTTTTTATTCTTATAGTTTATTTCTTCAGGATTCATGAACATCATGACCTCTTTGCTCATGCTAACTGTTAACCCTTTGTTTTGTTGATCAGGTGGCTGTGAAATTTTCAGTGAAGGCACCAAACATGCCAAACATCTCAGTGGTGAGTAGTCTGCACTCTCTGTCATTACTTCTCAGTCGCTGTTTTCAATTCATAGCATCTTATATTTATGTTAATCACTGCCAATGATTGGTCAACTGTCTTGAAGTCTTTATTTGGGAAACCACCTTCATCGAACAGTCATGCTTTCTCTTTTAGCCTGGTCATCCCAATCGCCTGCCGTTGGAGATCGGCTTGACACTCATGGCCAATAAGGGCCCCAGCGCTCCTCAAATAATTCAACTGCTGGACTGGGAAGAGGAGACGGACCACTACATTATGGTTATGGAGCGGCCCTCACCTTGCATGGATCTGCTTAGTTTCATGGAGCTCCACGGAGGAATCCTCGACGAGCGCACGGCGCGATACGTCATGCGGCAGGTCATTTGTGCCGCTAAGGCTTGCTTTGAGAAGGGTGTCTTCCATCGGGACATTAAACCGGAGAACCTGCTGGTGAACCCGGACACCATGGAGGTCAAATTGATTGACTTTGGTTGCGGGGCCCTTATGAAAAAATCGGCCTTCAAAGACTTCTGTGGTACGTTACACAAACCATTACTCACAAAAGAAAAAAACATGTAACGTGTAGTCGGCATGCTGTGGAAGTGTATGAACATCAGACAACATCTCTTTCTTCCAGGCACAGAACAGTACTTTCCTCCAGAGTACAAGTTCAAGGGCACATACCATGCCAAGCCCATGACAGTGTGGTCTTTGGGGATTGTGCTGTTTGAAATGGTGTGCGGGATTTTCCCACAGCGGGCGACCTGTACTTGATCGCCGCCAACATCTGGACCAGGCCAGGCCTGTCACAAGGTGAGATCTTCATCAAACACAAAAAAGAGCAGGTGTGAAGTATAAGCTAATAATGAGACATCTCTTTGTTTTTGCACAGAATGCTGCGATCTGATTTGTGATTGCCTGCAGCCGAAGCCAAAGAAGAGACTTGCTCTAAAGAAGATCCATCTCCATGACTGGTTTGAAGTATGTTAAACATTACATTAAGTACATTAAAATTGTGTTTTTGTTTCAGGTCATGGATTGAGACAAGATGTCACGTCCACTCTTCTGTTCTCAGTCTGCGCTTCATCTGCTGGACCGACACGAGTGACCTTTCCTTCCCTCCATTCAGGCCTCAATATAGAGCCGAGCCACCCGTCCTTGACTTCAAGCAGCAATATTTGCGTCTGGCTGTATTGCTCAATAATTTGTGTATTGATCTTTACTGAATAGTTGTTTGTAAATCATTATTATATTCATATACTTGTCTCAATTAAAGTATTAAAAACTGGTAAAAAACTGTATAAAAAAACCTATAAGAAATGTATAAGAAATTTGTAAGACATTTATTTTACAATAAATCTGTAAGCAAATAAATAATAAGTGTCTGTTCATAATTATATTGCATTGTTTATATTGCAAATTAATTTCAGTCCCTTCTGAAACTGTTACGGCCACACAGCTTCCTGTCATGATCACAGACCAAACATCTACTGTTATCTGACATCTCTCACACTTTAAAATGAATAGAATTAAAGATATTTATCAGAGATATTTAAAAACTATACATTTGTTCACCTTTAGATGAACACTTGTGATGTTAAGTTTTGTCACCGGTCACGTGGTAATAAAGATTGAAAAAATTCAAAACAAAGGTATTATAATCAAACACAACAACTAAAAGTCGGAATACTTTTATTTGAGGTTTCATACAAGTACTTTATGATTAATTTATAATAAATTATAGCTAGGTATAATTAATAATAAATATTTAGATTATATTTTAGAATTAACTGTAGCAGAATTAACGTTACAGTTATTTCATCTGTTTGTCCACCGAGCAGACAATATAATTCTTTATCAATTCTAAGAAAGCTTATTTTCCTGGCCAAGGAAGAATAGCTTTCCTACTCTGCAGTACTAGCAGTAATTTAGCATGTAGGAAGGGTCAACATTCAGTGACTTCAAATTGTGAGCAGACAATTAACTGTGAATATAAGGGATTTAATCAACAAGCTATAGATAACATACAACATATTAACAAAGCACACACACACACACACACACACACATATATATATATATATATATATATATATATATATATATATATATATATATATATATATATATATAAGATACAGCAAAGTAAGGAAGAAAGAGAGAGAGAGAGAAGGAGAAGAATGCTAGTATTTCACATCAATTAACTACAACCTAGTGAGAATCATCAAAGAATCAAAATTCACCTTAAAAGGGGCTCAAACTTAAACACGCATCCAACTAGTTATAAAAGTTACTTGCATTAGTTTTTGTTGCTGCAAAAGAATCCTGATGACAAGAAGTTCTTGATGATTTCTCTAGGTGTGAGCTGGGGGAACCTCTGGTTCCTCTTGAAGGTAAGAAAGTCCACAGCGAGATGACAAAGTTATTTGAAGGTAACTACCAGAAGGTTGGACTCAAGAGTTGAGTCTGTAGAGAATCCGTCTCAAAGAAAGGAAGGAATAGTTGGTGTTAGGGACTTTTGATAGTTCCCTGACACACCCACTGCTTGATTGGAATTGCCAATCAGAGGCATGGATTTTGAGCGAGAGAAAAGTTTCTTTGTTTGCTTTTATGGCCCATTGGCATCTTTATTGCTGGTCTGGAGAGTTGGAGCAACTTTACTCCAAAACACAGTAAAAATGGTATGATGCACTTCATGATTCTATGCGGTAAATCATCATTTGAGGCATGACAAGAGGATCGTTTTGATACCATGAGGTATAAGTGTTCATAATAATGGCTTAAAATAAAGAAAATGTCCCTATGTGTGTGCGTGATTCAGTATGCAATGGCGTGGCCAGACCACATCTCTAGTGAATCCATAGGTGAATGGCACGGGGGTTTGTTACTCCTCGTTGGAATGGGTTCGGGGCTTTGATGTAGGGACTAGAGAGCAAATCTGTTTAGCATCTCTGTGATAATGGGGGAACCACGGGCAATTTAACACCTGCAAAGATGTAGACATGAGGTCCAGGTGTGTAATTTATCAGCAAATGTTAAAAGGTGAAAAGGGTCCTTTAAGACAACGACCAAATAAGCATCTTGATCTTAGCCAGACGCTACAACATCTTTTTACCAAGGGCATGATAAGAATAAACCCCAGTCTAACCACTTAAAGACACATGATGAGATGTAAGACGAACAGAAGTAAATGTATACTCAGGGCTACCAATGAGAGACTGAGGCTTAGTGGTCACAGTGGTTATATATCAACCAGCCTCTCTATGAGACTGGCCGACTCAAAATTAGTCTATTTATCATCTGCAATGCACACAGGAAATTAGACATTTTATAAAAAGAAATGAGCTTTTGAATATAAAAATATTATACACACTTTTGGTCGTTGAATTACTGAGGCTGAAAACCTATACCTCAAAAGACCAAGAGATGATCTTTAAGGTATTATCCATTCTCCTCATGTTTGATGGATGTTTAAATGTTCTCATCAATCAAGAATATGATATATCATTGGGTGAACTTGATGAATTTAGATCAACTGCATGTGAATGAACTTTAACATATTTTTAAGTTCAGTGCAATTCATTTAGGATATGTATGGGGTTAAACTAATCCTTTCAAGTGACAACCAAGAGGACAATCTTATTCATGTAGATTGCAAAGTGCTGGTTTGTCTAAGAACAATGAATGCTGTGTCTATGAGAGATGCTGCAGAACAGTAAGGCAAAACAAAATTGCACGTGCACGCAGAAAAAGAAGGGAGGAAAGCATCCGTGTGGGAACGCAATAAAGAAACAGAGTTGTAGAGAGGACAAGGACATGAGGATCTCCCAGAGGAGAGTGTGTCAAAAATCTAACGTTACCTTACACATTTGGCTGCTGTTAATTACATTTCTACTAATATACAATCTACCTAATATGACACTACAATTACTTCTAAAAGTGTGTTCTTTCAAGTCTCACAGTGACTTGCTCAGATTATATAATATGACTTGATAGAAAAAATAGATTGAGTTACCACATAAAGCACATGAATGTAACACTAGACTAATGGTTCTCATCTGGTTCTGTTTCAAAATTAAGTGACAAAAACAGGGAAAAAGACAAAGATGCCACAAAGCATGTTTATGCATGTTAAATGTTTATTACAAAAGTGTAAAAGAAAGTTTACACGTATGAATATTTACAGTAGTCAAACATTTCAGGTATGATTTTTTACGATAGATCACTCCAGAAAAGTTTCAGAAAAGTCCTCAGTCCATAGAATAAACGTAAACGTTGGGGAAAAAAGGAACGATGAATCCAATGAACACAAGAGTCTCCTTGCGTTTGTAGTGCAAAAGGTTTATATAGTGCAACAGTTGGTGTGACGATCAGTATTGAAGTAGCTTGGTGGGAAATGCCACTAGGAACAGATGAAATCCTCTTGGAATAATGGATAAAAAAACCTTCAACAACAAATCGGCCGCATCGGATCTCACAGGGTTTATGATCACAAATTATCTGCTTCAACATCATTTGATCATACGTGATCTGTCAAGCACGTGCGCTCCTCTGCAAACATGCGTCTCCTATTAGTGACGTCATGCACAGCGTGCATGTCACGACGATCATTTTGCTTCGGTTAATAGTTCTTGTAATTATCCTAAAATGTACAGCATCACAGCATAACTATTTTAATACCGTTTCAGTTTTTTCTTTATTGAAAATAAATGATTATCAATGATAAATGTCTTCTATTTATTGTCATTATTTGTAGTCAGCTCACTTCTGACCTGGGTTTCAGTGAAGTCTTCTGGTAATCGGGCAGGAAACCACCGAGCAGATTTGTGCCATTAGTAAGTTGAGCTCAAGAAACATTGCTTAATATAATAGTTTATTAACTATTATTAACTTTTTTTTTCTTTTTTTTTTTTTTTTAATACTGATTCATGATCAGAACAAATCTGTAAACCAACAATTGAGAACCACTGCTCCAAAGCATTTATATGAAAAATGTAAAATGTGTGGGTTCCTGTGGGTGCTTGGATTCCTGAAGTCTACCAACTGGCCCTCGTTTCGTGTGGGATCTAGATCATTTTTAGAGGAATTGAAATTGAAGGTGAAAGGTTAGAAATCTGCCGTTAAGTTTCATATTAGTCACAATAAAAGACACTCACCTGGGAATGCTGGACTACCTGGAGGGCCTGGCATTCCTGTCTGACCAACAGACCCATCAAGACCTGGTGCGCCCCGCTCCCCCAATGGACTACTGCTATGGACAATGTTATGTGGGACCAAAATACCTGGATGTCCCTTAGGACCAGGAAGACCTGAAAGCACAATAACCTCTCAACATCATCATCCAAGACAGCAGTCCTGCGGGAAACAGAAATAGTTCTATAAGATTATCTACTGATCTAGTAAAGATCTAATTATCAACTAATTCAATTAAGTTCTTGCTGTAATGTGTGCCATTACAGAGAATTTAGAACGTGTCAAAAGCTTCTCATTTAATATTCAAAAATGCTCTGCCTCTCTCTTGTGATGTTGATTGGTTGATGAGAGAATCACATCTTTTAAACTATCAAGACTAGGATTTTCATTCCTTGAGGTTCACTTTGGGTCGATGTCGATGAAACAACCTTGTGATTTACAGAAAAAGCATTGTAAGATTGTGCATTACTTACAGTTTGCTGAATTAGCTGCTTTCAGATTTAATAAAGCTGAAACTAATTTGTATGAACTCTCCATTACTCTGTACCTCTTTTACGAAGCAATATTCAGTCAAATGCCCTGAACATATACGACACGAACCTGGGCGGCCTCAGACATTAAAAATAAATCTGTTCCCTTCATGATCCTGCAAACTCTGGAACAATCTCCCTAACGCTGTTCGGGAAGCAGACACACTCTGTCAGTTTAAATCTAGATTAAAGACACGTCTTTTTAACCTAGCCTACACACAACACTCTAATACACTTCTATTGTTCAAATCCATTAAAGGATCGTTAGGCTGCATTCATTAGATTAGCTGGAGCTGGGAACACTCCTCATAAAACACAATGTACTCGTGACATTGTAAAAAGAATGGCATCTTTGCTAATATTAGTCTGTTTCTTTCTCATTCTGTTTCTCAGCTTGTATCCAGATCAGATGGTGGATCAGCACCCAGAGATGATGCTCATCTGAGACCAGAACGCGCTCACACACAAAGTCGGTTGCACAATTTAGCTGCAATTAAAATTGAACTGGAAATGAAATGCTGGGAGTCCAGCCAGAGGAGAAGTGGCCCTTAACTGAGCCTGTTTTTTGTTTCTTCATTCTGTATGGATGGGCTTTAGTTCCTCTGACTTGCTTAGTTGGGGACACTTCATTTCTAGAGATTATCGTCAGTTGGATTACAGAGACCGTTTCTGCATTTAATAACAAATTGTTCAATCTTGTCATTATAAGATCCCTATCATTGTACTCTTTTATTTGATACTGTTCAGTGCTTTGATAAAATTGTTAAATGCGTTATATAAATAAAAGTGATTGATTGATTGAGAACAGGTCCATTTCCACTTGATTTCAAACATCCATAAGGTGAAATGAACTGTTTCACTAATAAGAAACATGTCAGGCATTTTAAAGTATTACTATTTTATTATGTATCTCCTAAGAGGCTCAATCTGGTAGCTGAGCCAGTCTCTTACAAGAAATGAGAAGTGTTTTTCCTAACATCTCTTCTCTCACTCATCTACCCACAGCACATATACAGTACATATACTGTGTGTGTGTGTGTGTGTGTGTGTGTGTGTGTGTGTGTGTGTGTGTGATGACATCAAGGGATCTAGGAGAGCAGTATTTGAGCCCAAAGAAAACTGCGCTCTGCTGTCTGTCTCTCTCTCTCTCTCTCTCTCTCTCTCTCGGACAGATAAGCAAACACTACAACTGCACAAGAGCCACAAGTTACAAGCAATATCAGACAGTGAAAGTTTACAGGTCAGATGTGTGAGAGATGTGTGACAGATCTCCGTGAGATGAAGCCACTATTCCCCCCACTTAAACATGAGCTCGATCTCCTCAAGACAGAGACTCCTGGCATCTTATAGTCTGCTGTAGAGAGAATCCAGCTCCTGACACACGGGGCTGTTAAAGGAATAATGCTGATTCAGCATAAATTACTACAGATTCAGAGATAGGCAGTTATTTCCAAATTATTTCCAGTTGTTTAAGCAGAAATGTGTTCGTTACAGTCAGGCACTTGAAGCTGAAGTGAATACATTTTTGTTAAAATCATTACGTATCAAGTGCAAAAATGTGCTTTATTCACGATGAAGCACAGCTATGAGCACTTCACCCAAAACACCAGAAGAGTAGAGCAGAAACAGTTGTGAGATAATGAATGAATCACAAGAGAAAGGATGAAAACAATAGACAGAATGTGAATGAGTCTGAGCAAAATAACCTGCCTGACAGAAAAGACAGAAAAACTAGACAGTTATCAAGATCAAATGAGTTCTGTGTCATTTTATTTTATTTTACCTTTTCAGTTTTTAATTATTATAATACACACATCTCCAGTAATAAAACAAAACCAAGAATAATAATGTGCCAATCAGATGAAATCAATATCAACAAAATTAATGTAGTCATTTTTTGCACTAAAGAAGTGTCACAGAAGTGCACAAAATCAGCATTTACTCTTCAACTCAGAAGTGACATGAAAGTATTTAAACTCATAATCACAAGGTTTTCAGATTTTTGTTAAATTATTCTGATTGATATTAGATTCATTAAAAATTCGACTAAAACGTCCAGTAGGTGGCGGCGTCACCGTTTAAACGATTCGTTCAACAGTCGATCAAGAAAATCTCCTAAAATGTAAGTCGCGTATTGTTTATTGTTTTCCAAAATCAATGTCACTGTATGAACGTATTCATTTCATTTCATTTCATTTCATTTCACTTGGACTTTCCAGTTTACCAGTTTAAATGATCCGATCTCAAAAACCTAACTTGTGCCACAAAGCAGGGTTTTTTAGCGGTTTAATGCGCTTCATGCATGTTTGCTTATTGCTTTACCTCGTCAAAAACGAAGCGATATACAATTAGATAATTAATATAAAGTATATTAGATATGAATGCTATCGTGATTTATTCGCATTTTTTAAATTCGCATTCTTGTCAGCAGAATGACGTGACGTGATTTCTATGGCAATTAGAATGTTGTAGAAAGACCCGAAAAAACGTCATCAGTTTGTTGGTTGAAGTTTCGGAGTATCTTGATAAGTCACAAACGGTTTTATCGTGAGACAGCTACTTTTTGGCTAAAAAAGCTAGTGATGGAGTGCTGTGTACTTCTAAAATACACCACCAACACGGCCGTGTCCCATCTTCATCAGCTTGATGAGACGCCTGTTGGTCCCGGTGTGAATGATGATGGGAGAAAAGTGAAAAAGGCAGAGAGGAGCTTCTGGAGGTGGCCTTTTGGGAGAGCTGAGAATGATGGACAGAAAAAGGAGGCAAAGATAGAGAAGGAAAGGAAGAATGGCCGAAATGGCCCGCTCTTCGCTTTCATCTCCACAGATCTGGAAAATATGACCTGGTCGAGGCTGAGAAGAAGTTCAAGTGTGAGGCGGGAACATATCAGAGACGTGATAATGGTACAATCATATAAATGTGCTCTGATTATACAAGTGGAAATGAAAATGAATCGATTCCTCAGTGACTGAAACCTCTAGTATCTGCTGTCATCATTACATCAAGTATTTAGAACTGTAGAGATCAGAAATTTAGAAAGGCTGAGAAAAGTTGAATTTAGAAATCAAGTCCAAATTGGCCCTAAATACAGAAAAGCTGAAATTTGAAGATGCAGCATCTTATATTAATACAATTGATTTTGAATTGATTCATATTATAGCTCCAGCTTCAGAAGGCCCTCCTGCTGCTGAAGAACAGCCAGAGCAGGACGTCCTGGGCAAGGGTAAGAATAATAAATCAATGAGAGTTAGAAAATGTTATTTTGGAATGATACATTTTGTAAAAAGGATCTAAAACCGCATTTCACACTAACTACAACTGTTCACCTTTTAATAGGCCACATCATGAGAAATTATAAAATCGGTCCCAAGCTGGGTTCAGGCGGATTTGGTTTGGTGTGTGAAGGAACCCGCAATGAGGATGAACTCAAGGTTTTATTACATTTTTTGGCTTCAACAAACTTTTTATTCTTATAGTTTATTTCTTCAGGATTCATGAACATCATGACCTCTTTGCTCATGCTAACTGTTAACCCTTTGTTTTGTTGATCAGGTGGCTGTGAAAATTTCAGTGAAGGCACCAAACATGCCAAACATCTCAGTGGTGAGTAGTCTGCACTCTCTGTCATTACTTCTCAGTCGCTGTTTTCAATTCATAGCATCTTATATTTATGTTAATCACTGCCAATGATTGGTCAACTGTCTTGAAGTCTTTATTTGGGAAACCACCTTCATCGAACAGTCATGCTTTCTCTTTTAGCCTGGTCATCCCAATCGCCTGCCGTTGGAGATCGGCTTGACACTCATGGCCAATAAGGGCCCCAGCGCTCCTCAAATAATTCAACTGCTGGACTGGGAAGAGGAGACGGACCACTACATTATGGTTATGGAGCGGCCCTCACCTTGCATGGATCTGCTTAGTTTCATGGAGCTCCACGGAGGAATCCTCGACGAGCGCACGGCGCGATACGTCATGCGGCAGGTCATTTGTGCCGCTAAGGCTTGCTTTGAGAAGGGTGTCTTCCATCGGGACATTAAACCGGAGAACCTGCTGGTGAACCCGGACACCATGGAGGTCAAATTGATTGACTTTGGTTGCGGGGCCCTTATGAAAAAATCGGCCTTCAAAGACTTCTGTGGTACGTTACACAAACCATTACTCACAAAAGAAAAAAACATGTAACGTGTAGTCGGCATGCTGTGGAAGTGTATGAACATCAGACAACATCTCTTTCTTCCAGGCACAGAACAGTACTTTCCTCCAGAGTACAAGTTCAAGGGCACATACCATGCCAAGCCCATGACAGTGTGGTCTTTGGGGATTGTGCTGTTTGAAATGGTGTGCGGGGATTTTCCCACAGCGGGCGACCTGTACTTGATCGCCGCCAACATCTGGACCAGGCCAGGCCTGTCACAAGGTGAGATCTTCATCAAACACAAAAAAGAGCAGGTGTGAAGTATAAGCTAATAATGAGACATCTCTTTGTTTTTGCACAGAATGCTGCGATCTGATTTGTGATTGCCTGCAGCCGAAGCCAAAGAAGAGACTTGCTCTAAAGAAGATCCATCTCCATGACTGGTTTGAAGTATGTTAAACATTACATTAAGTACATTAAAATTGTGTTTTTGTTTCAGGTCATGGATTGAGACAAGATGTCACGTCCACTCTTCTGTTCTCAGTCTGCGCTTCATCTGCTGGACCGACACGAGTGACCTTTCCTTCCCTCCATTCAGGCCTCAATATAGAGCCGAGCCACCCCGTCCTTGACTTCAAGCAGCAATATTTGCGTCTGGCTGTATTGCTCAATAATTTGTGTATTGATCTTTACTGAATAGTTGTTTGTAAATCATTATTATATTCATATACTTGTCTCATAAAGAAAAAAAACTGTATAAAAAAAAACCTATAAGAAATGTATAAGAAATTTGTAAGACATTTATTTTACAATAAATCTGTAAGCAAATAAATAATAAGTGTCTGTTCATAATTATATTGCATTGTTTATATTGCAAATTAATTTCAGTCCCTTCTGAAACTGTTACGGCCACACAGCTTCCTGTCATGATCACAGACCAAACATCTACTGTTATCTGACATCTCTCACACTTTAAAATGAATAGAATTAAAGATATTTATCAGAGATATTTAAAAACTATACATTTGTTCACCTTTAGATGAACACTTGTGATGTTAAGTTTTGTCACCGGTCACGTGGTAATAAAGATTGAAAAAAAATTCAAAACAAAGGTATTATAATCAAACACAACAACTAAAAGTCGGAATACTTTTATTTGAGGTTTCATACAAGTACTTTATGATTAATTTATAATAAATTATAGCTAGGTATAATTAATAATAAATATTTAGATTATATTTTAGAATTAACTGTAGCAGAATTAACGTTACAGTTATTTCATCTGTTTGTCCACCGAGCAGACAATATAATTCTTTATCAATTCTAAGAAAGCTTATTTTCCTGGCCAAGGAAGAATAGCTTTCCTACTCTGCAGTACTAGCAGTAATTTAGCATGTAGGAAGGGTCAACATTCAGTGACTTCAAATTGTGAGCAGACAATTAACTGTGAATATAAGGGATTTAATCAACAAGCTATAGATAACATACAACATATTAACAAAGCACACACACACACACACACACACACATATATATATATATATATATATATATATATATATATATATATATATATATATATATATATATATACAGCAAAGTAAGGAAGAAAGAGAGAGAGAGAGAAGGAGAAGAATGCTAGTATTTCACATCAATTAACTACAACCTAGTGAGAATCATCAAAGAATCAAAATTCACCTTAAAAGGGGCTCAAACTTAAACACGCATCCAACTAGTTATAAAAGTTACTTGCATTAGTTTTTGTTGCTGCAAAAGAATCCTGATGACAAGAAGTTCTTGATGATTTCTCTAGGTGTGAGCTGGGGAACCTCTGGTTCCTCTTGAAGGTAAGAAAGTCCACAGCGAGATGACAAAGTTATTTGAAGGTAACTACTAGAAGGTTGGACTCAAGAGTTGAGTCTGTAGAGAATCCGTCTCAAAGAAAGGAAGGAATAGTTGGTGTTAGGGACTTTTGATAGTTCCCTGACACACCCACTGCTTGATTGGAATTGCCAATCAGAGGCATGGATTTTGAGCGAGAGAAAAGTTTCTTTGTTTGCTTTTATGGCCCATTGGCATCTTTATTGCTGGTCTGGAGAGTTGGAGCAACTTTACTCCAAAACACAGTAAAATGGTATGATGCACTTCATGATTCTATGCGGTAAATCATCATTTGAGGCATGACAAGAGGATCGTTTTGATACCATGAGGTATAAGTGTTCATAATAATGGCTTAAAATAAAGAAAATGTCCCTATGTGTGTGCGTGATTCAGTATTGCAATGGCGTGGCCAGACCACATCTCTAGTGAATCCATAGGTGAATGGCACGGGGTTTGTTACTCCTCGTTGGAATGGGTTCGGGCTTTGATGTAGGGACTAGAGAGCAAATCTGTTTAGCATCTCTGTGATAATGGGGAACCACGGGCAATTTAACACCTGCAAAGATGTAGACATGAGGTCCAGGTGTGTAATTTATCAGCAAATGTTAAAAGGTGAAAAGGGTCCTTTAAGACAACGACCAAATAAGCATCTTGATCTTAGCCAGACGCTACAACATCTTTTTACCAAGGGCATGATAAGAATAAACCCCAGTCTAACCACTTAAAGACACATGATGAGATGTAAGACGAACAGAAGTAAATGTATACTCAGGGCTACCAATGAGAGACTGAGGCTTAGTGGTCACAGTGGTTATATATCAACCAGCCTCTCTATGAGACTGGCCGACTCAAAATTAGTCTATTTATCATCTGCAATGCACACAGGAAATTAGACATTTTATAAAAAAGAAAATGAGCTTTTGAATATAAAAATATTATACACACTTTTGGTCGTTGAATTACTGAGGCTGAAAACCTATACCTCAAAAGACCAAGAGATGATCTTTAAGGTATTATCCATTCTCCTCATGTTTGATGGATGTTTAAATGTTCTCATCAATCAAGAATATGATATATCATTGGGTGAACTTGATGAATTTAGATCAACTGCATGTGAATGAACTTTAACATATTTTTAAGTTCAGTGCAATTCATTTAGGATATGTATGGGGTTAAACTAATCCTTTCAAGTGACAACCAAGAGGACAATCTTATTCATGTAGATTGCAAAGTGCTGGTTTGTCTAAGAACAATGAATGCTGTGTCTATGAGAGATGCTGCAGAACAGTAAGGCAAAACAAAATTGCACGTGACGCAGAAAGAAGGGAGGAAAGCATCCGTGTGGGAACGCAATAAAGAAACAGAGTTGTAGAGAGGACAAGGACATGAGGATCTCCCAGAGGAGAGTGTGTCAAAAATCTAACGTTACCTTACACATTTGGCTGCTGTTAATTACATTTCTACTAATATACAATCTACCTAATATGACACTACAATTACTTCTAAAAGTGTGTTCTTTCAAGTCTCACAGTGACTTGCTCAGATTATATAATATGACTTGATAGAAAAATAGATTGAGTTACCACATAAAGCACATGAATGTAACACTAGACTAATGGTTCTCATCTGGTTCTGTTTCAAAATTAAGTGACAAAAACAGGGAAAAGACAAAGATGCCACAAAGCATGTTTATGCATGTTAAATGTTTATTACAAAAGTGTAAAAGAAAGTTTACACGTATGAATATTTACAGTAGTCAAACATTTCAGGTATGATTTTTACGATAGATCACTCCAGAAAAGTTTCAGAAAAGTCCTCAGTCCATAGAATAAACGTAAACGTTGGGGGAAAAAGGAACGATGAATCCAATGAACACAAGAGTCTCCTTGCGTTTGTAGTGCAAAAGGTTTATATAGTGCAACAGTTGGTGTGACGATCAGTATTGAAGTAGCTTGGTGGGAAATGCCACTAGGAACAGATGAAATCCTCTTGGAATAATGGATAAAAAACCTTCAACAACAAATCGGCCGCATCGGATCTCACAGGGTTTATGATCACAAATTATCTGCTTCAACATCATTTGATCATACGTGATCTGTCAAGCACGTGCGCTCCCTCTGCAAACATGCGTCTCCTATTAGTGACGTCATGCACAGCGTGCATGTCACGACGATCATTTTGCTTCGTTAATAGTTCTTGTAATTATCCTAAAATGTACAGCATCACAGCATAACTATTTTAATACCGTTTCAGTTTTTTTCTTTATTGAAAATAAATGATTATCAATGATAAATGTCTTCTATTTATTGTCATTATTTGTAGTCAGCTCACTTCTGACCTGGGTTTCAGTGAAGTCTTCTGGTAATCGGGCAGGAAACCACCGAGCAGATTTGTGCCATTAGTAAGTTGAGCTCAAGAAACATTGCTTAATATAATAGTTTATTAACTATTATTAACTTTTTTTTTTTTTTTTTTTATTAATACTGATTCATGATCAGAACAAATCTGTAAACCAACAATTGAGAACCACTGCTCCAAAGCATTTATATGAAAAATGTAAAATGTGTGGGTTCCTGTGGGTGCTTGGATTCCTGAAGTCTACCAACTGGCCCTCGTTTCGTGTGGGATCTAGATCATTTTTAGAGGAATTGAAATTGAAGGTGAAAGGTTAGAAATCTGCCGTTAAGTTTCATATTAGTCACAATAAAGACACTCACCTGGGAATGCTGGACTACCTGGAGGGCCTGGCATTCCTGTCTGACCAACAGACCCATCAAGACCTGGTGCGCCCGCTCCCCAATGGACTACTGCTATGGACAATGTTATGTGGGACCAAAATACCTGGATGTCCCTTAGGACCAGGAAGACCTGAAAGCACAATAACCTCTCAACATCATCATCCAAGACAGCAGTCCTGCGGAAACAGAAATAGTTCTATAAGATTATCTACTGATCTAGTAAAGATCTAATTATCAACTAATTCAATTAAGTTCTTGCTGTAATGTGTGCCATTACAGAGAATTTAGAACGTGTCAAAAGCTTCTCATTTAATATTCAAAAAATGCTCTGCCTCTCTCTTGTGATGTTGATTGGTTGATGAGAGAATCACATCTTTTAAACTATCAAGACTAGGATTTTCATTCCTTGAGGTTCACTTTGGGTCGATGTCGATGAAACAACCTTGTGATTTACAGAAAAAGCATTGTAAGATTGTGCATTACTTACAGTTTGCTGAATTAGCTGCTTTCAGATTTAATAAAGCTGAAACTAATTTGTATGAACTCTCCATTACTCTGTACCTCTTTTACGAAGCAATATTCAGTCAAATGCCCTGAACATATACGACACGAACCTGGGCGGCCTCAGACATTAAAAATAAATCTGTTCCCTTCATGATCCTGCAAACTCTGGAACAATCTCCCTAACGCTGTTCGGGAAGCAGACACACTCTGTCAGTTTAAATCTAGATTAAAGACACGTCTTTTTAACCTAGCCTACACACAACACTCTAATACACTTCTATTGTTCAAATCCATTAAAGGATCGTTAGGCTGCATTCATTAGATTAGCTGGAGCTGGGAACACTCCTCATAAAACACAATGTACTCGTGACATTGTAAAAGAATGGCATCTTTGCTAATATTAGTCTGTTTCTTTCTCATTCTGTTTCTCAGCTTGTATCCAGATCAGATGGTGGATCAGCACCCAGAGATGATGCTCATCTGAGACCAGAACGCGCTCACACACAAAAGTCGGTTGCACAATTTAGCTGCAATTAAAATTGAACTGGAAATGAAATGCTGGGAGTCCAGCCAGAGGAGAAGTGGCCCTTAACTGAGCCTGTTTTTTGTTTCTTCATTCTGTATGGATGGGCTTTTAGTTCCTCTGACTTGCTTAGTTGGGGACACTTCATTTCTAGAGATTATCGTCAGTTGGATTACAGAGACCGTTTCTGCATTTAATAACAAATTGTTCAATCTTGTCATTATAAGATCCCTATCATTGTACTCTTTTATTTGATACTGTTCAGTGCTTTGATAAAATTGTTAAATGCGTTATATAAATAAAAGTGATTGATTGATTGAGAACAGGTCCATTTCCACTTGATTTCAAACATCCATAAGGTGAAATGAACTGTTTCACTAATAAGAAACATGTCAGGCATTTTAAAGTATTACTATTTTATTATGTATCTCCTAAGAGGCTCAATCTGGTAGCTGAGCCAGTCTCTTACAAGAAATGAGAAGTGTTTTTCCCTAACATCTCTTCTCTCACTCATCTACCCACAGCACATATACAGTACATATACTGTGTGTGTGTGTGTGTGTGTGTGTGTGTGTGTGTGTGGGATGACATCAAGGGATCTAGGAGAGCAGTATTTGAGCCCAAAGAAAACTGCGCTCTGCTGTGTCTCTCTCTCTCTCTCTCTCTCTCTCTCTCCCGGACAGATAAGCAAACACTACAACTGCACAAGAGCCACAAGTTACAAGCAATATCAGACAGTGAAAGTTTACAGGTCAGATGTGTGAGAGATGTGTGACAGATCTCCGTGAGATGAAGCCACTATTCCTCCCACTTAAACATGAGCTCGATCTCCTCAAGACAGAGACTCCTGGCATCTTATAGTCTGCTGTAGAGAGAATCCAGCTCCTGACACACGGGGCTGTTAAAGGAATAATGCTGATTCAGCATAAATTACTACAGATTCAGAGATAGGCAGTTATTTCCAAATTATTTCCAGTTGTTTAAGCAGAAATGTGTTCGTTACAGTCAGGCACTTGAAGCTGAAGTGAATACATTTTTGTTAAAATCATTACGTATCAAGTGCAAAAAATGTGCTTTATTCACGATGAAGCACAGCTATGAGCACTTCACCCAAAACACCAGAAGAGTAGAGCAGAAACAGTTGTGAGATAATGAATGAATCACAAGAGAAAGGATGAAAACAATAGACAGAATGTGAATGAGTCTGAGCAAAATAACCTGCCTGACAGAAAAGACAGAAAAACTAGACAGTTATCAAGATCAAATGAGTTCTGTGTCATTTTATTTTATTTTACCTTTTCAGTTTTTAATTATTATAATACACACATCTCCAGTAATAAAACTAAACCAAGAATAATAATGTGCCAATCAGATGAAATCAATATCAACAAAATTAATGTAGTCATTTTTTGCACTAAAGAAGTGTCACAGAAGTGCACAAAATCAGCATTTACTCTTCAACTCAGAAGTGACATGAAAGTATTTAAACTCATAATCACAAGGTTTTCAGATTTTTGTTAAATTATTCTGATTGATATTAGATTCATTAAAAATTCGACTAAAACGTCCAGTAGGTGGCGGCAAGTCACCGTTTAAACGATTCGTTCAACAGTCGATCAAGAAAATCTCCTAAAATGTAAGTCGCGTATTGTTTATTGTTTCCAAAATCAATGTCACTGTATGAACGTATTCATTTCATTTCATTTCATTTCATTTCACTTGGACTTTCCAGTTTACCAGTTTAAATGATCCGATCTCAAAAACCTAACTTGTGCCACAAAGCAGGGTTTTTTAGCGGTTTAATGCGCTTCATGCATGTTTGCTTATTGCTTTACCTCGTCAAAAACGAAGCGATATACAATTAGATAATTAATATAAAGTATATTAGATATGAATGCTATCGTGATTTATTCGCATTTTTTAAATTCGCATTCTTGTCAGCAGAATGACGTGACGTGATTTCTATGGCAATTAGAATGTTGTAGAAAGACCCGAAAAACGTCATCAGTTTGTTGGTTGAAGTTTCGGAGTATCTTGATAAGTCACAAACGGTTTTATCGTGAGACAGCTACTTTTTTGGCTAAAAAAAGCTAGTGATGGAGTGCTGTGTACTTCTAAAATACACCACCAACACGGCCGTGTCCCATCTTCATCAGCTTGATGAGACGCCTGTTGGTCCCGGTGTGAATGATGATGGGAGAAAAGTGAAAAAGGCAGAGAGGAGCTTCTGGAGGTGGCCTTTGGGAGAGCTGAGAATGATGGACAGAAAAAGGAGGCAAAGATAGAGAAGGAAAGGAAGAATGGCCGAAATGGCCCGCTCTTCGCTTTCATCTCCACAGATCTGGAAAATATGACCTGGTCGAGGCTGAGAAGAAGTTCAAGTGTGAGGCGGGAACATATCAGAGACGTGATAATGGTACAATCATATAAATGTGCTCTGATTATACAAGTGGAAATGAAAATGAATCGATTCCTCAGTGACTGAAACCTGCTGTCATCATTACATCAAGTATTTAGAACTGTAGAGATCAGAAATTTAGAAAGGTTGAGAAAAGTTGAATTTAGAAATCAAGTCCAAATTGGCCCTAAATACAGAAAAGCTGAAATTTGAAGATGCAGCATCTTATATTAATACAATTGATTTTGAATTGATTCATATTATAGCTCCAGCTTCAGAAGGCCCTCCTGCTGCTGAAGAACAGCCAGAGCAGGACGTCCTGGGCAAGGGTAAGAATAATAAATCAATGAGAGTTAGAAAATGTTATTTTGGAATGATACATTTTGTAAAAAAGGATCTAAAACCGCATTTCACACTAACTACAACTGTTCACCTTTTAATAGGCCACATCATGAGAAATTATAAAATCGGTCCCAAGCTGGGTTCAGGCGGATTTGGTTTGGTGTGTGAAGGAACCCGCAATGAGGATGAACTCAAGGTTTTATTACATTTTTTGGCTTCAACAAACTTTTTATTCTTATAGTTTATTTCTTCAGGATTCATGAACATCATGACCTCTTTGCTCATGCTAACTGTTAACCCTTTGTTTTGTTGATCAGGTGGCTGTGAAATTTTCAGTGAAGGCACCAAACATGCCAAACATCTCAGTGGTGAGTAGTCTGCACTCTCTGTCATTACTTCTCAGTCGCTGTTTTCAATTCATAGCATCTTATATTTATGTTAATCACTGCCAATGATTGGTCAACTGTCTTGAAGTCTTTATTTGGGAAACCACCTTCATCGAACAGTCATGCTTTCTCTTTTAGCCTGGTCATCCCAATCGCCTGCCGTTGGAGATCGGCTTGACACTCATGGCCAATAAGGGCCCCAGCGCTCCTCAAATAATTCAACTGCTGGACTGGGAAGAGGAGACGGACCACTACATTATGGTTATGGAGCGGCCCTCACCTTGCATGGATCTGCTTAGTTTCATGGAGCTCCACGGAGGAATCTCGACGAGCGCACGGCGCGATACGCTCATGCGGCAGGTCATTTGTGCCGCTAAGGCTTGCTTTGAGAAGGGTGTCTTCCATCGACATTAAACCGAGAACCTGCTGGTGAACCCGGACACCATGGAGGTCAAATTGATTGACTTTGGTTGCGGGCCCTTATGAAAAAATCGGCCTTCAAAGACTTCTGTGGTACGTTACACAAACCATTACTCACAAAAAAAAAAAACATGTAACGTGTAGTCGGCATGCTGTGGAAGTGTATGAACATCAGACAACATCTCTTTCTTCCAGGCACAGAACAGTACTTTCCTCCAGAGTACAAGTTCAAGGGCACATACCATGCCAAGCCCATGACAGTGTGGTCTTTGGGGATTGTGCTGTTTGAAATGGTGTGCGGGATTTTCCCACAGCGGGCGACCTGTACTTGATCGCGCCAACATCTGGACCAGGCCAGGCCTGTCACAAGGTGAGATCTTCATCAAACACAAAAAAGAGCAGGTGTGAAGTATAAGCTAATAATGAGACATCTCTTTGTTTTTGCACAGAATGCTGCGATCTGATTTGTGATTGCCTGCAGCCGAAGCCAAAGAAGAGACTTGCTCTAAAGAAGATCCATCTCCATGACTGGTTTGAAGTATGTTAAACATTACATTAAGTACATTAAAATTGTGTTTTTGTTTCAGGTCATGGATTGAGACAAGATGTCACGTCCACTCTTCTGTTCTCAGTCTGCGCTTCATCTGCTGGACCGACACGAGTGACCTTTCCTTCCCTCCATTCAGGCCTCAATATAGAGCCGAGCCACCCCGTCCTTGACTTCAAGCAGCAATATTTGCGTCTGGCTGTATTGCTCAATAATTTGTGTATTGATCTTTACTGAATAGTTGTTTGTAAATCATTATTATATTCATATACTTGTCTCATAAAGAAAACTGTATAAAAACCTATAAGAAATGTATAAGAAATTTGTAAGACATTTATTTTACAATAAATCTGTAAGCAAATAAATAATAAGTGTCTGTTCATAATTATATTGCATTGTTTATATTGCAAATTAATTTCAGTCCTTCTGAAACTGTTACGGCCACACAGCTTCCTGTCATGATCACAGACCAAACATCTACTGTTATCTGACATCTCTCACACTTTAAAATGAATAGAATTAAAGATATTTATCAGAGATATTTAAAAACTATACATTTGTTCACCTTTAGATGAACACTTGTGATGTTAAGTTTTGTCACCGGTCACGTGGTAATAAAGATTGAAAAAATTCAAAACAAAGGTATTATAATCAAACACAACAACTAAAAGTCGGAATACTTTTATTTGAGGTTTCATACAAGTATTTTATGATTAATTTATAATAAATTATAGCTAGGTATAATTAATAATAAATATTTAGATTATATTTTAGAATTAACTGTAGCAGAATTAACGTTACAGTTATTTCATCTGTTTGTCCACCGAGCAGACAATATAATTCTTTATCAATTCTAAGAAAGCTTATTTTCCTGGCCAAGGAAGAATAGCTTTCCTACTCTGCAGTACTAGCAGTAATTTAGCATGTAGGAAGGGTCAACATTCAGTGACTTCAAATTGTGAGCAGACAATTAACTGTGAATATAAGGGATTTAATCAACAAGCTATAGATAACATACAACATATTAACAAAGCACACACACACACACACACATATATATATATATATATATATATATATATATATATATATATATATATATATATATATATAAGATACAGCAAAGTAAGGAAAGAAAGAGAGAGAGAGAGAGGAGAAGAAGAATGCTAGTATTTCACATCAATTAACTACAACCTAGTGAGAATCATCAAAGAATCAAAATTCACCTTAAAAGGGGCTCAAACTTAAACACGCATCCAACTAGTTATAAAAGTTACTTGCATTAGTTTTTGTTGCTGCAAAAGAATCCTGATGACAAGAAGTTCTTGATGATTTCTCTAGGTGTGAGCTGGGGGAACCTCTGGTTCCTCTTGAAGGTAAGAAAGTCCACAGCGAGATGACAAAGTTATTTGAAGGTAACTACCAGAAGGTTGGACTCAAGAGTTGAGTCTGTAGAGAATCCGTCTCAAAGAAAGGAAGGAATAGTTGGTGTTAGGGACTTTTGATAGTTCCCTGACACACCCACTGCTTGATTGGAATTGCCAATCAGAGGCATGGATTTTGAGCGAGAGAAAAGTTTCTTTGTTTGCTTTTATGGCCCATTGGCATCTTTATTGCTGGTCTGGAGAGTTGGAGCAACTTTACTCCAAAACACAGTAAAAATGGTATGATGCACTTCATGATTCTATGCGGTAAATCATCATTTGAGGCATGACAAGAGGATCGTTTTGATACCATGAGGTATAAGTGTTCATAATAATGGCTTAAAATAAAGAAAATGTCCCTATGTGTGTGCGTGATTCGTATTGCAATGGCGTGGCCAGACCACATCTCTAGTGAATCCATAGGTGAATGGCACGGGGGTTTGTTACTCCTCGTTGGAATGGGTTCGGGGCTTTGATGTAGGGACTAGAGAGCAAATCTGTTTAGCATCTCTGTGATAATGGGGGAACCACGGGCAATTTAACACCTGCAAAGATGTAGACATGAGGTCCAGGTGTGTAATTTATCAGCAAATGTTAAAAGGTGAAAAGGGTCCTTTAAGACAACGACCAAATAAGCATCTTGATCTTAGCCAGACGCTACAACATCTTTTTACCAAGGGCATGATAAGAATAAACCCCAGTCTAACCACTTAAAGACACATGATGAGATGTAAGACGAACAGAAGTAAATGTATACTCAGGGCTACCAATGAGAGACTGAGGCTTAGTGGTCACAGTGGTTATATATCAACCAGCCTCTCTATGAGACTGGCCGACTCAAAATTAGTCTATTTATCATCTGCAATGCACACAGGAAATTAGACATTTTATAAAAAAGAAATGAGCTTTTGAATATAAAAATATTATACACACTTTTGGTCGTTGAATTACTGAGGCTGAAAACCTATACCTCAAAAGACCAAGAGATGATCTTTAAGGTATTATCCATTCTCCTCATGTTTGATGGATGTTTAAATGTTCTCATCAATCAAGAATATGATATATCATTGGGTGAACTTGATGAATTTAGATCAACTGCATGTGAATGAACTTTAACATATTTTTAAGTTCAGTGCAATTCATTTAGGATATGTATGGGGTTAAACTAATCCTTTCAAGTGACAAACAAGAGGACAATCTTATTCATGTAGATTGCAAAGTGCTGGTTTGTCTAAGAACAATGAATGCTGTGTCTATGAGAGATGCTGCAGAACAGTAAGGCAAAACAAAATTGCACGTGTACGCAGAAAGAAGGGAGGAAAGCATCCGTGTGGGGAACGCAATAAAGAAACAGAGTTGTAGAGAGGACAAGGACATGAGGATCTCCCAGAGGAGAGTGTGTCAAAAATCTAACGTTACCTTACACATTTGGCTGCTGTTAATTACATTTCTACTAATATACAATCTACCTAATATGACACTACAATTACTTCTAAAAGTGTGTTCTTTCAAGTCTCACAGTGACTTGCTCAGATTATATAATATGACTTGATAGAAAAATAGATTGAGTTACCACATAAAGCACATGAATGTAACACTAGACTAATGGTTCTCATCTGGTTCTGTTTCAAAATTAAGTGACAAAAACAGGAAAAAGACAAAGATGCCACAAAGCATGTTTATGCATGTTAAATGTTTATTACAAAAGTGTAAAAGAAAGTTTACACGTATGAATATTTACAGTAGTCAAACATTTCAGGTATGATTTTTACGATAGATCACTCCAGAAAAGTTTCAGAAAAGTCCTCAGTCCATAGAATAAACGTAAACGTTGGGGGAAAAAGGAACGATGAATCCAATGAACACAAGAGTCTCTCTTGCGTTTTTGTAGTGCAAAAGGTTTATATAGTGCAACAGTTGGTGTGACGATCAGTATTGAAGTAGCTTGGTGGGAAATGCCACTAGGAACAGATGAAATCCTCTTGGAATAATGGATAAAAACCTTCAACAACAAATCGGCCGCATCGGATCTCACAGGGTTTATGATCACAAATTATCTGCTTCAACATCATTTGATCATACGTGATCTGTCAAGCACGTACGCTCCTCTGCAAACATGCGCCTCCTATTAGTGACGCCATGCACAGCGCATGTCACGACGATCATTTTGCTTCGGTTAATAGTTCTTGTAATTATCCTAAAATGTACAGCATCACAGCATAACTATTTTAATACCGTTTCAGTTTTTTTCTTTATTGAAAATAAATGATTATCAATGATAAATGTCTTCTATTTATTGTCATTATTTGTAGTCAGCTCACTTCTGACCTGGGTTTCAGTGAAGTCTTCTGGTAATCGGGCAGGAAACCACCGAGCAGATTTGTGCCATTAGTAAGTTGAGCTCAAGAAACATTGCATAATATAATAGTTTATTAACTATTATTAACTTTTTTTTTCTTTTTTTTTTTTTTTATTAATACTGATTCATGATCAGAACAAATCTGTAAACCAACAATTGAGAACCACTGCTCCAAAGCATTTATATGAAAAATGTAAAATGTGTGGGTTCCTGTGGGTGCTTGGATTCTGAAGTCTACCAACTGGCCTCGTTTCGTGTGGGATCTAGATCATTTTTAGAGGAATTGAAATTGAAGGTGAAAGGTTAGAAATCTGCCGTTAAGTTTCATATTAGTCACAATAAAGACACTCACCTGGGAATGCTGGACTACCTGGAGGGCCTGGCATTCCTGTCTGACCAACAGACCCATCAAGACCTGGTGCGCCCTGCCCCAATGGACTACTGCTATGGACAATGTTATGTGGGACCAAAATACCTGGATGTCCCTTAGGACCAGGAAGACCTGAAAGCACAATAACCTCTCAACATCATCATCCAAGACAGCAGTCCTGCGGGAAACAGAAATAGTTCTATAAGATTATCTACTGATCTAGTAAAGATCTAATTATCAACTAATTCAATTAAGTTCTTGCTGTAATGTGTGCCATTACAGAGAATTTAGAACGTGTCAAAAGCTTCTCATTTAATATTCAAAAATGCTCTGCCTCTCTCTTGTGATGTTGATTGGTTGATGAGAGAATCACATCTTTTAAACTATCAAGACTAGGATTTTCATTCCTTGAGGTTCACTTTGGGTCGATGTCGATGAAACAACCTTGTGATTTACAGAAAAAGCATTGTAAGATTGTGCATTACTTACAGTTTGCTGAATTAGCTGCTTTCAGATTTAATAAAGCTGAAACTAATTTGTATGAACTCTCCATTACTCTGTACCTCTTTTACGAAGCAATATTCAGTCAAATGCCCTGAACATATACGACACGAACCTGGGCGGCCTCAGACATTAAAAATAAATCTGTTCCCTTCATGATCCTGCAAACTCTGGAACAATCTCCCTAACGCTGTTCGGGAAGCAGACACACTCTGTCAGTTTAAATCTAGATTAAAGACACGTCTTTTAACCTAGCCTACACACAACACTCTAATACACTTCTATTGTTCAAATCCATTAAAGGATCGTTAGGCTGCATTCATTAGATTAGCTGGAGCTGGGAACACTCCTCATAAAACACAATGTACTCGTGACATTGTAAAAGAATGGCATCTTTGCTAATATTAGTCTGTTTCTTTCTCATTCTGTTTCTCAGCTTGTATCCAGATCAGATGGTGGATCAGCACCCAGAGATGATGCTCATCTGAGACCAGAACGCGCTCACACACAAAGTCGGTTGCACAATTTAGCTGCAATTAAAATTGAACTGGAAATGAAATGCTGGGAGTCCAGCCAGAGGAGAAGTGGCCCTTAACTGAGCCTGTTTTTGTTTCTTCATTCTGTATGGATGGGCTTTTAGTTCCTCTGACTTGCTTAGTTGGGGACACTTCATTTCTAGAGATTATCGTCAGTTGGATTACAGAGACTGTTTCTGCATTTAATAACAAATTGTTCAATCTTGTCATTATAAGATCCCTATCATTGTACTCTTTTATTTGATACTGTTCAGTGCTTTGATAAAATTGTTAAATGCGTTATATAAATAAAAGTGATTGATTGATTGAGAACAGGTCCATTTCCACTTGATTTCAAACATCCATAAGGTGAAATGAACTGTTTCACTAATAAGAAACATGTCAGGCATTTTAAAGTATTACTATTTTATTATGTATCTCCTAAGAGGCTCAATCTGGTAGCTGAGCCAGTCTCTTACAAGAAATGAGAAGTGTTTTCCCTAACATCTCTTCTCTCACTCATCTACCCACAGCACATATACAGTACATATACTGTGTGTGTGTGTGTGTGTGTGTAATGATCTCATCCCTACACTGCTATTCCACTCCCAACCTGCAGGATGCCCTCCTTAAACCCTTTGGTTATGCTTCCCCAAAGACTCTAGATGGCACCATTGTACCTAATCCTGTTTAATACGCTCTTCATTAGCCCTGATTCCCTGCACCTGTGTTTAACCCTTTATAAGTGTGCTTGCTCTCTGCATCTATGTTCAGTCTTGAGCTCTACGTGCTGTGGTTGCTGGCTCGCAAGTCAAGTTTGTACCTTGTTGTACCTTTTTGACCCCTGTGTCTATTTTCTGTTCCTTGTTTTACGGAAGCTCAAGCTATCCAAATTTGTTTGTACTTTGTGACTTTAGTTTCATTAGTAAAGATATTTTTTTGTTTGAAGACTCAAGTCTCCTGGCTCTTTTGCTCTTCTGCTCTTGGGTTTCAATGCCTGGAAGTTAGCTTCGTAGCTAATACCACCTGCTCAGAACACCAGAGACCAGGGTTCTAGTCCCGCTAGGGCGACCCCTGACAGCAAGACTGAACCATGGAAGAGAAACCCAGCAGAAGCAACTTCACCTCCTTCTAATGTGGATCGTATTTTAACAGCCCTCTCAGATCAAGCAGCAACCATACAGCGGCATGACCAGGCACTGTCTGAGATCCTTCATCTTTTAAATCTACAGTCCCAAGCCTCCTTATCCCAGGAACCTCAACCTCCTTCTGAGCAGTCTAACAGACCCATGTTGGCTGTCCCGTCCGAGCCCAAGTTACCAGCACCAGAGAGGTATGATGGCAGTCCAGAGAGATGCAGAGGATTCATTACCCAGTGTACTCTGGTTTTCCAGCTCCAACCCAGCAGCTTTCCAGCTGAAAGTAGCAAGGTGGCCTCACATGATTACTCTACTTACAGGCAAGGCTTTGGACTGGGCCTCAGCTTTGTAAGGATCAGAAAGCTCTACTAACAATCAACAGCGATGACTTCATTTCTGAGATGAGGAGAGTTTTCCAACATCCAGCCAGTAGAGGGGATGTGGATCACCGACTGCTCCACCTCACTCAAGGTTCTCGGAGTGCAGCGGATTTTGCTATTGAATTTCGCACTCTTGCCACAGAGAGTGGGTGGGATCAACGAGCTTTGAGGGCTACCTTTCACCATGCCTTGTCTCCTGCGATCAAAGATGAATTAGCTTTCCGAGACCGGCACGAACTCCTGAGTCCCTCATTGATGTGGCTATCCGGGTAGACCACCGCCTTAGAAGCGTCAGCAGGAGCGACAGCAGGAGACTAGGGTTTTGAAGTCCCCAACCCTGTTAAACTGCCTTCAACTCTTAGTGCCCCGGAGGAGCCCATGCAACTGGGTGGAACTAGAATTTCCCAAGCTGAGCGCAACCGATCGGATGAAGGAGAAATGCTGTCTCTACTGTGGCAAGTCAGGTCACTTTCGTTTTACTTGTCCTGAGTTGTCGGGAAAAGTCAACTCTCGTCCAGGAGGAGGGGGCCAGGGCGAGAATAAGATCCTTCCCTGCTCAGCAACCTCAGGTTTGACAATCCCAGCTACAATAACCCAGAGCAACCAACTCCACCATGCACTCGCCTTTATTGACTCTGGGGCTGCTGGGAGTTTTATGGACTATGAGTTGGCTAAGAGACTTGATGTTCAGCCGGTTACCTCCAAAGACCCCTAAGTATCACGGCAGTTGATGGCAGTCCTCTGGGTTCAGGGAGAGTTAGTCAGTGTACTCCACCTCTCCAGCTACAGGTTGGACATCACCAGGAGCAGATAGAGTTTTATCTGATTCATTCTCCTAAGCTTCCTCTTATCCTTGGTTTTCCCTGGTTGACTTTACACAACCCACATATTGATTGGGCCCAAAGGGGTTGTTAAGGCCTGGGGAACTAACTGTCAAGTTTCTGATACTTCTTTCTGCTGCTCTTCCAAGCTTTTAGAGGCTTTTCAAGGACCCTCAGATGACATCCCCATGTGGAGAACAACATCCTCTTCTGATACTCAATCCACAGAGGTCATGGCCATCCCCGAGATGAGGTCAGTCACAACCAAATCTCTAATTCAGTGTCCCGAGTTATCCCGAGTTCCCCAGGAGTATGTAGACCTCCAGGAGGTCTTTAGTAAGACTCAAGCAGCCACATTACCCCCTCACAGATCCTATGATTGCACTATTGAATTAGTTCCTGGTACATGCCCACCACGTGGAAGGCTCTATTCCTCTCTGGCCCTGAGAGGTTGGCAATGGAGAAGTATCTTGAGGAAGCCCTGAGCAATGGACTTATACGTCCATCCACATCACCTGCAGGAGCGGGTTTTTTCTTCGTTGAAAAGAAGGATGGGGGACTTCGACCCTGCATAGACTATCGAGGGCTAAACCGCATTACCATCAAGAACCGATACCCTCTTCCTCTGATGACCACGGCTTTCGAGATCCTACAAGGGGCCACTATCTTCACTAAGCTTGATCTGCGAAATGCATACCATCTAGTTAGAATACGTGAAGGGGATGAGTGGAAGACGGCTTTCAACACACCAACAGGGCACTACGAATACCAGGTAATGCCATTTGGCCTAGTCAATGCCCCAGCCGTCTTCCAGGCCTTTATTAATGATGTTCTCAGAGAAATGTTAAATACATTTGTGTTCGTTTATCTGGATGACATTTTGATATTTTCTCGCAATTACCCAGAGCATGTTCAACATGTCCGACAGGTCCTGGCCCAACTACTGAAACACAGACTTTATGTGAAGTTGGAAAAGAGTGAGTTTCATGTTCCAGAAGTTTCCTTCCTTGGTTTCAGGGTATCAAGGGGCAGCCTTCAGATGGACCCTGGCAAGATACAAGCTGTATTGGACTGGCCTCAACCTACGTCAGTTAAACAGGTACAGCGCTTTCTTGGCTTTTCCAATTTTTATAGAAGATTCATTAGGAACTTCAGTTCCATTGCCGAGCCCCTTTCTGCATTGACCAGGAAGTCAGCAAGGCCATTTATGTGGACCTGTAGAGCAGGTCAAGCCTTTAACAAACTAAAGCGACTCTTCACATCTGCCCCAATCCTAACCCTCCCTGATCCAGAGCTGCCTTTTGTGTTGGAGGTGGATGCCTCAGATGTGGGAGTGGGAGCTGTCTTGTCACAGAGATGTAAGAGTGATAATAAGCTTCACCCATGTGCTTTTTTTCTCGTAAGCTCACCCCGACACAGAGAAATTATGATATTGGAAACCGGGAGTTACTGGCTGTTAAGATGGCTTTGGAAGAGTGGAGGCACTGGCTGGAGGGGGCCAAACACCCATTCTTAATCTGGACTGACCACAAGAACCTTACTTATATTCGGGAAGCAAAGAGACTGAATGCCCGACAAGCCCGCTGGGCCCTCTTTTTCAACCGGTTTGACTTTACTCTTTCCTATCGCCCAGGTTCGAAGAATCTCAAACCAGATGCACTCTCAAGGCAGTTTGAGCCACCAGAAGTGGATTCCTGTCCAGAACCCATTCTCCCCAACGTGAGAGTGGTAGCTCCCATTCAATGGGACGTTGAAACTGCGGTCAAGAAGGCCCAGATGCAGCAGCCAGGCCCAGGTAATGGCCCTCCAGGTCGCCTTTTTGTTCCTAACTCTCTACGCTCTAAGGTTTTACAGTGGGCTCATGCTTCTCTTCCTTCTGGACATCCTGGAACTACTAAGACATGCAAGCTCATCCAAAGAAGGTTCTGGTGGCCTAGATTACAGAGGGACGTCCGGGAATTTGTTGCCGCTTGCATGGTCTGTGCCCAGAACAAGGAGCCAAGGACCCACCCTCATGGCCTGCTGCACCCACTCCCCATTCCAAGACGCCCTTGGTCTCACATTTCGATGGACTTCATCACAGGCTTGCCACGGTCTCAAGGAAACACGGTAATCCTAGTAGTGGTTGACAGATTTTCAAAGGCCTGTCACCTCCTACCTTTGCCCAAGCTCCCACAGCCGGCCAAACTGCGGAACTGTTGATGAGGCAGGTGTTCAGGATCCACGGGTTTCCACATGATATGGTTTCTGATCGGGCCCACAGTTTACTTCCCGGTTCTGGAAGGCATTTGGCAGACTCATTGGATCCTCCATTAGCCTGTCTTCTGGCTTCCATCCCCAGTCTAACGGCCAAACTGAGAGGGTAAATCAAGAGATTGAAAAGACTCTAAGATGCCTGGTTGCAGACAACCAATCTACATGGAGCTCTCATTTAATATGGGCCGAATTTGCACATAACACCCTTTACCATTCCTCCATAGGCATGTCACCTTTTGAGTGTCAGTTTGGTTTCCCCCCTCCTCTATTTCCTGGACAGAAGCCAGAGGTGGATGTTCCAGCTGCCACAAGGCTATTCCAAAGGTGCCGACGGGCCTGGAGAAAGGCCAGAGTGGCTTTATTAAGGGCTGTCCAACAACACCGGGTGCATGCAAACCGTCTCAGGAGGGCAGGGCCCACGCTTCGTCCGGGACAAAGAGTATGGCTCTCAACCCGAGACCTTCCTTTGCGGGTGGAATCCCGCAAGCTGGCCCCACGATACATTGGCCCATTCAAGATCCTCAAGAGGATTAATCCAGTCTCTTATCGACTCCTCCTGCCTAGGGCTATGAAGGTGCATCCCACTTTTCATGTCTCCCGTTTAAAACCTGTTGTTTGCTCTACTCTGTCTTCAACTAGGAACCCCCCCCCAGTTCCTCGCATGTTGGATGGCCAGCCAGTTTACACAGTCCGAAGGCTGCTGGATTCTCGACAGGTTCGTGGAGGCGTCCAATATCTTGTGGATTGGGAGGGATTTGGTCCAGAGGAGCGGTCCTGGGTTCCGGCACGAGATATTTTAGATCCCACCCTTATCTCAGAGTTTCGCCGAGCCCAAGGGAACAGTCGGAAGAACGTCAAGGGCCGTTCCTAGAGGAGGGGCTCCTGTAATGATCTCATCCCTACACTGCTATTCCACTCCCACCTGCAGGATGCCCTCCTTAAACCCTTTGGTTATGCTTCCCCAAAGACTCTAGATGGCACCATTGTACCTAATCCTGTTTAATACGCTCTTCATTAGCCCTGATTCCCTGCACCTGTGTTTAACCCTTTATAAGTGTGCTTGCTCTCTGCATCTATGTTCAGTCTTGAGCCTACGTACTGTGGTTGCTGGCTCGCAAGTCAAGTTTGTACCTTGTTGTACCTTTTTTGACCCCTGTGTCTATTTTCTGTTCCTTGTTTTACGGAAGCTGGCTATCCAAATTTGTTTGTACTTTGTGACTTTAGTTTCATTAGTAAAGATATTTTTTTGTTTGAAGACTCAAGTCTCCTGGCTCTTTTGCTCTTCTGCTCTTGGGTTTCAATGCCTGGAAGTTAGCTTCAGAGCTAATACCACCTGCTCAGAACACCAGAGACCAGGGTTCTAGTCCCGCCTAGGGCGACCCCTGACAGTGTGTGTGTGTGTGTGTGTGTGTGTGTGTGTGTGTGTGTGTGTGTGTTGGGATGACATCAAGGGATCTAGGAGAGCAGTATTTGAGCCCAAAGAAAATCTGCGCTCTGCTGTCTGTCTCTCTCTCTCTCTCTCGACAGATAAGCAAACACTACAACTGCACAAGAGCCACAAGTTACAAGCAATATCAGACAGTGAAAGTTTACAGGTCAGATGTGTGAAAGATGTGTGACAGATCTCCGTGAGATGAAGCCACTATTCCTCCCACTTAAACATGAGCTCGATCTCTCAAGACAGAGACTCCTGGCATCTTATAGTCTGCTGTAGAGAGAATCCAGCTCCTGACACACAGGGCTGTTAAAGGAATAATGCTGATTCAGCATAAATTACTACAGATTCAGAGATAGGCAGTTATTTCCAAATTATTTCCAGTTGTTTAAGCAGAAATGTGTTCGTTACAGTCAGGCACTTGAAGCTGAAGTGAATACATTTTTGTTAAAATCATTACGTATCAAGTGCAAAAATGTGCTTTATTCACGATGAAGCACAGCTATGAGCACTTCACCCAAAACACCAGAAGAGTAGAGCAGAAACAGTTGTGAGATAATGAATGAATCACAAGAGAAAGGATGAAAACAATAGACAGAATGTGAATGAGTCTGAGCAAAATAACCTGCCTGACAGAAAAGACAGAAAAACTAGACAGTTATCAAGATCAAATGAGTTCTGTGTCATTTTATTTTATTTTACCTTTTCAGTTTTTAATTATTATAATACACACATCTCCAGTAATAAAACTAAACCAAGAATAATAATGTGCCAATCAGATGAAATCAATATCAACAAAATTAATGTAGTCATTTTTTGCACTAAAGAAGTGTCACAGAAGTGCACAAAATCAGCATTTACTCTTCAACTCAGAAGTGACATGAAAGTATTTAAACTCATAATCACAAGGTTTTCAGATTTTTGTTAAATTATTCTGATTGATATTAGATTCATTAAAAATTCGACTAAAACGTCCAGTAGGTGGCGGCAAGTCACCGTTTAAACGATTCGTTCAACAGTCGATCAAGAAAATCTCCTAAAATGTAAGTCGCGTATTGTTTATTGTTTCCAAAATCAATGTCACTGTATGAACGTATTCATTTCATTTCATTTCATTTCATTTCACTTGGACTTTCCAGTTTACCAGTTTAAATGATCCGATCTCAAAAACCTAACTTGTGCCACAAAGCAGGGTTTTTAGCGGTTTAATGCGCTTCATGCATGTTTGCTTATTGCTTTACCTCGTCAAAAACGAAGCGATATACAATTAGATAATTAATATAAAGTATATTAGATATGAATGCTATCGTGATTTATTCGCATTTTTTAAATTCGCATTCTTGTCAGCAGAATGACGTGACGTGATTTCTATGGCAATTAGAATGTTGTAGAAAGACCCGAAAAAACGTCATCAGTTTGTTGGTTGAAGTTTCGGAGTATCTTGATAAGTCACAAACGGTTTTATCGTGAGACAGCTACTTTTTTGGCTAAAAAAAGCTAGTGATGGAGTGCTGTGTACTTCTAAAATACACCACCAACACGGCCGTGTCCCATCTTCATCAGCTTGATGAGACGCCTGTTGGTCCCGGTGTGAATGATGATGGGAGAAAAGTGAAAAAGGCAGAGAGGAGCTTCTGGAGGTGGCCTTTTGGGAGAGCTGAGAATGATGGACAGAAAAAGGAGGCAAAGATAGAGAAGGAAAGGAAGAATGGCCGGAAATGGCCCGCTCTTAGCTTTCATCTCCACAGATCTGGAAAATATGACCTGGTCGAGGCTGAGAAGAAGTTCAAGTGTGAGGCGGGAACATATCAGAGACGTGATAATGGTACAATCATATAAATGTGCTCTGATTATACAAGTGGAAATGAAAATGAATCGATTCCTCAGTGACTGAAACCTCTAGTATCTGCTGTCATCATTACATCAAGTATTTAGAACTGTAGAGATCAGAAATTTAGAAAGGTTGAGAAAAGTTGAATTTAGAAATCAAGTCCAAATTGGCCCTAAATACAGAAAAGCTGAAATTTGAAGATGCAGCATCTTATATTAATACAATTGATTTTGAATTGATTCATATTATAGCTCCAGCTTCAGAAGGCCCTCCTGCTGCTGAAGAACAGCCAGAGCAGGACGTCCTGGGCAAGGGTAAGAATAATAAATCAATGAGAGTTAGAAAATGTTATTTTGGAATGATACATTTTGTAAAAAGGATCTAAAACCGCATTTCACACTAACTACAACTGTTCACCTTTTAATAGGCCACATCATGAGAAATTATAAAATCGGTCCCAAGCTGGGTTCAGGCGGATTTGGTTTGGTGTGTGAAGGAACCATAATGAGGATGAACTCAAGGTTTTATTACATTTTTTTGGCTTCAACAAACTTTTTATTCTTATAGTTTATTTCTTCAGGATTCATGAACATCATGACCTCTTTGCTCATGCTAACTGTTAACCCTTTGTTTTGTTGATCAGGTGGCTGTGAAATTTTCAGTGAAGGCACCAAACATGCCAAACATCTCAGTGGTGAGTAGTCTGCACTCTCTGTCATTACTTCTCAGTCGCTGTTTTCAATTCATAGCATCTTATATTTATGTTAATCACTGCCAATGATTGGTCAACTGTCTTGAAGTCTTTATTTGGGAAACCACCTTCATCGAACAGTCATGCTTTCTCTTTTAGCCTGGTCATCCCAATCGCCTGCCGTTGGAGATCGGCTTGACACTCATGGCCAATAAGGGCCCCAGCGCTCCTCAAATAATTCAACTGCTGGACTGGGAAGAGGAGACGGACCACTACATTATGGTTATGGAGCGGCCCTCACCTTGCATGGATCTGCTTAGTTTCATGGAGCTCCACGGAGGAATCCTCGACGAGCGCACGGCGCGTCGTCATCGCGGCAGGTCATTTGTGCCGCTAAGGCTTGCTTTGAGAAGGGTGTCTTCCATCGGGACATTAAACCGGAGAACCTGCTGGTGAACCCGGACACCATGGAGGTCAAATTGATTGACTTTGGTTGCGGGGCCCTTATGAAAAAATCGGCCTTCAAAGACTTCTGTGGTACGTTACACAAACCATTACTCACAAAAGAAAAAAACATGTAACGTGTAGTCGGCATGCTGTGGAAGTGTATGAACATCAGACAACATCTCTTTCTTCCAGGCACAGAACAGTACTTTCCTCCAGAGTACAAGTTCAAGGGCACATACCATGCCAAGCCCATGACAGTGTGGTCTTTGGGGATTGTGCTGTTTGAAATGGTGTGCGGGGATTTTCCCACAGCGGGCGACCTGTACTTGATCGCCGCCAACATCTGGACCAGGCCAGGCCTGTCACAAGGTGAGATCTTCATCAAACACAAAAAAGAGCAGGTGTGAAGTATAAGCTAATAATGAGACATCTCTTTGTTTTTGCACAGAATGCTGCGATCTGATTTGTGATTGCCTGCAGCCGAAGCCAAAGAAGAGACTTGCTCTAAAGAAGATCCATCTCCATGACTGGTTTGAAGTATGTTAAACATTACATTAAGTACATTAAAATTGTGTTTTTGTTTCAGGTCATGGATTGAGACAAGATGTCACGTCCACTCTTCTGTTCTCAGTCTGCGCTTCATCTGCTGGACCGACACGAGTGACCTTTCCTTCCCTCCATTCAGGCCTCAATATAGAGCCGAGCCACCCCGTCCTTGACTTCAAGCAGCAATATTTGCGTCTGGCTGTATTGCTCAATAATTTGTGTATTGATCTTTACTGAATAGTTGTTTGTAAATCATTATTATATTCATATACTTGTCTCATAAATTAAAGTATTAAAAAACTGGTAAGAAAACTGTATAAAAAAACCTATAAGAAATGTATAAGAAATTTGTAAGACATTTATTTTACAATAAATCTGTAAGCAAATAAATAATAAGTGTCTGTTCATAATTATATTGCATTGTTTATATTGCAAATTAATTTCAGTCCCTTCTGAAACTGTTACGGCCACACAGCTTCCTGTCATGATCACAGACCAAACATCTACTGTTATCTGACATCTCTCACTTTTAAAATGAATAGAATTAAAGATATTTATCAGAGATATTTAAAAACTATACATTTGTTCACCTTTAGATGAACACTTGTGATGTTAAGTTTTGTCACCGGTCACGTGGTAATAAAGATTGAAAAAAAATTCAAAACAAAGGTATTATAATCAAACACAACAACTAAAAGTCGGAATACTTTTATTTGAGGTTTCATACAAGTACTTTATGATTAATTTATAATAAATTATAGCTAGGTATAATTAATAATAAATATTTAGATTATATTTTAGAATTAACTGTAGCAGAATTAACGTTACAGTTATTTCATCTGTTTGTCCACCGAGCAGACAATATAATTCTTTATCAATTCTAAGAAAGCTTATTTTCCTGGCCAAGGAAGAATAGCTTTCCTACTCTGCAGTACTAGCAGTAATTTAGCATGTAGGAAGGGTCAACATTCAGTGACTTCAAATTGTGAGCAGACAATTAACTGTGAATATAAGGGATTTAATCAACAAGCTATAGATAACATACAACATATTAACAAGCACACACACACACACACACACACACATATATATATATATATATATATATATATATATATATATATATATATATATATATATGATACAGCAAAGTAAGGAAGAAAGAGAGAGAGAGAGAGGAGAAGAATGCTAGTATTTCACATCAATTAACTACAACCTAGTGAGAATCATCAAAGAATCAAAATTCACCTTAAAAGGGGCTCAAACTTAAACACGCATCCAACTAGTTATAAAAGTTACTTGCATTAGTTTTTGTTGCTGCAAAAGAATCCTGATGACAAGAAGTTCTTGATGATTTCTCTAGGTGTGAGCTGGGGAACCTCTGGTTCCTCTTGAAAGGTAAGAAAGTCCACAGCGAGATGACAAAGTTATTTGAAGGTAACTACCAGAAGGTTGGACTCAAGAGTTGAGTCTGTAGAGAATCCGTCTCAAAGAAAGGAAGGAATAGTTGGTGTTAGGGACTTTTGATAGTTCCCTGACACACCCACTGCTTGATTGGAATTGCCAATCAGAGGCATGGATTTTGAGCGAGAGAAAAGTTTCTTTGTTTGCTTTTATGGCCCATTGGCATCTTTATTGCTGGTCTGGAGAGTTGGAGCAACTTTACTCCAAAACACAGTAAAAATGGTATGATGCACTTCATGATTCTATGCGGTAAATCATCATTTGAGGCATGACAAGAGGATCGTTTGATACCATGAGGTATAAGTGTTCATAATAATGGCTTAAAATAAAGAAAATGTCCCTATGTGTGTGCGTGATTCGTATTGCAATGGCGTGGCCAGACCACATCTCTAGTGAATCCATAGGTGAATGGCACGGGGGTTTGTTACTCCTCGTTGGAATGGGTTCGGGGCTTTGATGTAGGGACTAGAGAGCAAATCTGTTTAGCATCTCTGTGATAATGGGGGAACCACGGGCAATTTAACACCTGCAAAGATGTAGACATGAGGTCCAGGTGTGTAATTTATCAGCAAATGTTAAAAGGTGAAAAGGGTCCTTTAAGACAACGACCAAATAAGCATCTTGATCTTAGCCAGACGCTACAACATCTTTTTACCAAGGGCATGATAAGAATAAACCCCAGTCTAACCACTTAAAGACACATGATGAGATGTAAGACGAACAGAAGTAAATGTATACTCAGGGCTACCAATGAGAGACTGAGGCTTAGTGGTCACAGTGGTTATATATCAACCAGCCTCTCTATGAGACTGGCCGACTCAAAATTAGTCTATTTATCATCTGCAATGCACACAGGAAATTAGACATTTTATAAAAAGAAATGAGCTTTTGAATATAAAAATATTATACACACTTTTGGTCGTTGAATTACTGAGGCTGAAAACCTATACCTCAAAAGACCAAGAGATGATCTTTAAGGTATTATCCATTCTCCTCATGTTTGATGGATGTTTAAATGTTCTCATCAATCAAGAATATGATATATCATTGGGTGAACTTGATGAATTTAGATCAACTGCATGTGAATGAACTTTAACATATTTTTAAGTTCAGTGCAATTCATTTAGGATATGTATGGGGTTAAACTAATCCTTTCAAGTGACAACCAAGAGGACAATCTTATTCATGTAGATTGCAAAGTGCTGGTTTGTCTAAGAACAATGAATGCTGTGTCTATGAGAGATGCTGCAGAACAGTAAGGCAAAACAAAATTGCACGTGACACAGAAAGAAGGAGGAAAGCATCCGTGTGGGAACGCAATAAAGAAACAGAGTTGTAGAGAGGACAAGGACATGAGGATCTCCCAGAGGAGAGTGTGTCAAAAAATCTAACGTTACCTTACACATTTGGCTGCTGTTAATTACATTTCTACTAATATACAATCTACCTAATATGACACTACAATTACTTCTAAAAGTGTGTTCTTTCAAGTCTCACAGTGACTTGCTCAGATTATATAATATGACTTGATAGAAAAATAGATTGAGTTACCACATAAAGCACATGAATGTAACACTAGACTAATGGTTCTCATCTGGTTCTGTTTCAAAATTAAGTGACAAAAACAGGGAAAAGACAAAGATGCCACAAAGCATGTTTATGCATGTTAAATGTTTATTACAAAAGTGTAAAAGAAAGTTTACACGTATGAATATTTACAGTAGTCAAACATTTCAGGTATGATTTTTTACGATAGATCACTCCAGAAAAGTTTCAGAAAAGTCCTCAGTCCATAGAATAAACGTAAACGTTGGGGGAAAAAAGGAACGATGAATCCAATGAACACAAGAGTCTCCTTGCGTTTTTTGTAGTGCAAAAGGTTTATATAGTGCAACAGTTGGTGTGACGATCAGTATTGAAGTAGCTTGGTGGGAAATGCCACTAGGAACAGATGAAATCCTCTTGGAATAATGGATAAAAAAACCTTCAACAACAAATCGGCCGCATCGGATCTCACAGGGTTTATGATCACAAATTATCTGCTTCAACATCATTTGATCATACGTGATCTGTCAAGCACGTGCGCTCCCTCTGCAAACATGCGTCTCCTATTAGTGACGTCATGCACAGCGTGCATGTCACGACGATCATTTTGCTTCGGTTAATAGTTCTTGTAATTATCCTAAAATGTACAGCATCACAGCATAACTATTTTAATACCGTTTCAGTTTTTTCTTTATTGAAAATAAATGATTATCAATGATAAATGTCTTCTATTTATTGTCATTATTTGTAGTCAGCTCACTTCTGACCTGGGTTTCAGTGAAGTCTTCTGGTAATCGGGCAGGAAACCACCGAGCAGATTTGTGCCATTAGTAAGTTGAGCTCAAGAAACATTGCTTAATATAATAGTTTATTAACTATTATTAACTTTTTTTTTTTTTTTTTTTTTTATTAATACTGATTCATGATCAGAACAAATCTGTAAACCAACAATTGAGAACCACTGCTCCAAAGCATTTATATGAAAAATGTAAAATGTGTGGGTTCCTGTGGGTGCTTGGATTCCTGAAGTCTACCAACTGGCCCTCGTTTCGTGTGGGACCTAGATCATTTTTAGAGGAATTGAAATTGAAGGTGAAAGGTTAGAAATCTGCCGTTAAGTTTCATATTAGTCACAATAAAAGACACTCACCTGGGAATGCTGGACTACCTGGAGGGCCTGGCATTCCTGTCTGACCAACAGACCCATCAAGACCTGGTGCGCCCTCTCCCAATGGACTACTGCTATGGACAATGTTATGTGGGACCAAAATACCTGGATGTCCCTTAGGACCAGGAAGACCTGAAAGCACAATAACCTCTCAACATCATCATCCAAGACAGCAGTCCTGCGGGAAACAGAAATAGTTCTATAAGATTATCTACTGATCTAGTAAAGATCTAATTATCAACTAATTCAATTAAGTTCTTGCTGTAATGTGTGCCATTACAGAGAATTTAGAACGTGTCAAAAGCTTCTCATTTAATATTCAAAAATGCTCTGCCTCTCTCTTGTGATGTTGATTGGTTGATGAGAGAATCACATCTTTTAAACTATCAAGACTAGGATTTTCATTCCTTGAGGTTCACTTTGGGTCGATGTCGATGAAACAACCTTGTGATTTACAGAAAAAGCATTGTAAGATTGTGCATTACTTACAGTTTGCTGAATTAGCTGCTTTCAGATTTAATAAAGCTGAAACTAATTTGTATGAACTCTCCATTACTCTGTACCTCTTTTACGAAGCAATATTCAGTCAAATGCCTGAACATATACGACACGAACCTGGGCGGCCTCAGACATTAAAAATAAATCTGTTCCCTTCATGATCCTGCAAACTCTGGAACAATCTCCCTAACGCTGTTCGGGAAGCAGACACACTCTGTCAGTTTAAATCTAGATTAAAGACACGTCTTTTAACCTAGCCTACACACAACACTCTAATACACTTCTATTGTTCAAATCCATTAAAGGATCGTTAGGCTGCATTCATTATGCATTCATCTTATAGTCTGCTGTTTCTAGCATCTGTAAAACTGCGTTTTCCATCTTAAAATATATCTAAATTACGACCTATGACATCTAATGCAGAAATATTAATTCATCTTTATGACCTCAATATTAGATTATTGCAATGCTTTATTGGGTGTTGTTCTGCAGCTTAATAAACAAACAGAAGCTAGTCCAAAACGCAGCAGCCAGAGTCCTTACTAGAACTAGGAAGTATGATCACATTAGCCCAGTTCTGTCAACACTGCACTGGCTCCAATCAAACATCGAATAGATTTTAAAATCCTATTAATTACCTATAAAGCCCTGAATGGTTTAGCTCCTCAATTTTTGTTTCTTCTTCTTATCACATTATAGTCCTGCACGTCCTCTGACTCTCAAAACTCTGGCCATTTGATAATACCTAGAATATCAAAATCAACTGGATTACAGCAGATCATTTCTGCATCTAGCACCAAACTCTGGAACAATCTCCCTAACTCTGTTCATATAAGAAGCAGACACACTCTGCCATTTTAAATCTAGATTAAGACACATCTTGATAAAATTAGCCTATGCGTTACACAAATACACCTTTTATTATTCAAATCCGTTGATTTTTAGGCTGCATTTTAGATTTGCTGGAACCGGAACACTACTCATAAAATACGATGTACTTGTGACACTAATAAAAACAATGTCATCTATTTTAATATTAGTCCTGTTTCTTTCTCAATCTGTTTTCACAGTTTGTATCAGACTAGATGGTGGATCAGCACCCAGAGATTATGTTCATCAGAGACCAGAAAACCTAGATTTTCCCGTCGACAGATCACTTCTCTGATGCATCTACACACACGCACACACTAAGTCATTTACACTACCTGACACAGCTGCGTGTAAAATGTGAACTGTGGTTAAGTGTGTGTGTCCGGTCAGAGGAGAACTGACCCATGGGTCTGATATTGGACCAAGGTTTTCCTTCTCCATTCATATGCATGGGGTTTTGTTTCTTGCCTACTCGCCTCTTAGCTTGCTTGGTTCAGGACACTTAACTTCTCTGACTATCAGTTGAATTGACTACAGAGACCGTTCTGCATTTAATAAGAAATTGGTCACTGGATTACTATATATCCCTGCTCATTATACTGTAGCAGTGCTTTGATAAACAACCTGTGTTAGTTAAAAGCGCTATATAAATAAAATGATTGATTGATTGATTGATTGATTAGATTAGCTGGAGCTTTAACACTCCTCATAAAACACAATGTACTCGTGACATTGTAAAAGAATGGCATCTTTGCTAATATTAGTCTGTTTCTTTCTCATTCTGTTTCTCAGCTTGTATCCAGATCAGATGGTGGATCAGCACCCAGAGATGATGCTCATCTGAGACCAGAAAACTCACACACAAAGTCGGTTTGCACAATTTAGCTGCAATTAAAATTGAACTGGAAATGAAATGCTGGGAGTCCAGCCAGAGGAGAAGTGGCCCTTAACTGAGCCTGTTTTTGTTTCTTTCATTCTGTATGGATGGGCTTTTAGTTCCTCTGACTTGCTTAGTTGGGGACACTTCATTTCTAGAGATTATCGTCAGTTGGATTACAGAGACCGTTTCTGCATTTAATAACAAATTGTTCAATCTTGTCATTATAAGATCCCTATCATTGTACTCTTTTATTTGATACTGTTCAGTGCTTTGATAAAATTGTTAAATGCGTTATATAAATAAAAGTGATTGATTGATTGAGAACAGGTCCATTTCCACTTGATTTCAAACATCCATAAGGTGAAATGAACTGTTTCACTAATAAGAAACATGTCAGGCATTTTAAAGTATTACTATTTTATTATGTATCTCCTAAGAGGCTCAATCTGGTAGCTGAGCCAGTCTCTTACAAGAAATGAGAAGTGTTTTTCCCTAACATCTCTTCTCTCACTCATCTACCCACAGCACATATACAGTACATATACTGTGTGTGTGTGTGTGTGTGTGTGTGTGTGTGTGTGTGTGTGTGTTTGGGATGTGTGTTTGGGATCAAGGGATCTAGGAGAGCAGTATTTGAGCCCAAAGAAAACTGCGCTCTGCTGTCTCTCTCTCTCTCTCTCTCTCTCTCTCTCTCGGACAGATAAGCAAACACTACAACTGCACAAGAGCCACAAGTTACAAGCAATATCAGACAGTGAAAGTTTACAGGTCAGATGTGTGAGAGATGTGTGACAGATCTCCGTGAGATGAAGCCACTATTCCCCTCCCACTTAAACATGAGCTCGATCTCCTCAAGACAGAGACTCCTGGCATCTTATAGTCTGCTGTAGAGAGAATCCAGCTCCTGACACACGGGGCTGTTAAAGGAATAATGCTGATTCAGCATAAATTACTACAGATTCAGAGATAGGCAGTTATTTCCAAATTATTTCCAGTTGTTTAAGCAGAAATGTGTTCATTACAGTCAGGCACTTGAAGCTGAAGTGAATACATTTTTGTTAAAATCATTACGTATCAAGTGCAAAAATGTGCTTTATTCACGATGAAGCACAGCTATGAGCACTTCACCCAAAACACCAGAAGAGTAGAGCAGAAACAGTTGTGAGATAATGAATGAATCACAAGAGAAAGGATGAAAACAATAGACAGAATGTGAATGAGTCTGAGCAAAATAACCTGCCTGACAGAAAAGACAGAAAAACTAGACAGTTATCAAGATCAAATGAGTTCTGTGTCATTTTATTTTATTTTACCTTTTCAGTTTTTAATTATTATAATACACACATCTCCAGTAATAAAACAAAACCAAGAATAATAATGTGCCAATCAGATGAAATCAATATCAACAAAATTAATGTAGTCATTTTTTGCACTAAAGAAGTGTCACAGAAGTGCACAAAATCAGCATTTACTCTTCAACTCAGAAGTGACATGAAAGTATTTAAACTCATAATCACAAGGTTTTCAGATTTTTGTTAAATTATTCTGATTGATATTAGATTCATTAAAAATTCGACTAAAACGTCCAGTAGGTGGCGGCAAGTCACCGTTTAAACGATTCGTTCAACAGTCGATCAAGAAAATCTCCTAAAATGTAAGTCGCGTATTGTTTATTGTTTTCCGAAATTAATGTCACTGTATGAACGTATTCATTTCATTTCTTTTCATTTCATTTCACTTGGACTTTCCAGTTTACCAGTTTAAATGATCCGATCTCAAAAACCTAACTTGTGCCACAAAGCAGGGTTTTTTAGCGGTTTAATGCGCTTCATGCATGTTTGCTTATTGCTTTACCTCGTCAAAAACGAAGCGATATACAATTAGATAATTAATATAAAGTATATTAGATATGAATGCTATCGTGATTTATTCGCATTTTTTAAATTCGCATTCTTGTCAGCAGAATGACGTGACGTGATTTCTATGGCAATTAGAATGTTGTAGAAAGACCCGAAAAAACGTCATCAGTTTGTTGGTTGAAGTTTCGGAGTATCTTGATAAGTCACAAACGGTTTTATCGTGAGACAGCTACTTTTTTGGCTAAAAAAAGCTAGTGATGGAGTGCTGTGTACTTCTAAAATACACCACCAACACGGCCGTGTCCCATCTTCATCAGCTTGATGAGACGCCTGTTGGTCCCGGTGTGAATGATGATGGGAGAAAAGTGAAAAGGCAGAGAGGAGCTTCTGGAGGTGGCCTTTTGGGAGAGCTGAGAATGATGGACAGAAAAAGGAGGCAAAGATAGAGAAGGAAAGGAAGAATGGCCGGAAATGGCCCGCTCTTCGCTTTCATCTCCACAGATCTGGAAAATATGACCTGGTCGAGGCTGAGAAGAAGTTCAAGTGTGAGGCGGGAACATATCAGAGACGTGATAATGGTACAATCATATAAATGTGCTCTGATTATACAAGTGGAAATGAAAATGAATCGATTCCTCAGTGACTGAAACCTGCTGTCATCATTACATCAAGTATTTAGAACTGTAGAGATCAGAAATTTAGAAAGGTTGAGAAAAGTTGAATTTAGAAATCAAGTCCAAATTGGCCCTAAATACAGAAAAGCTGAAATTTGAAGATGCAGCATCTTATATTAATACAATTGATTTTGAATTGATTCATATTATAGCTCCAGCTTCAGAAGGCCCTCCTGCTGCTGAAGAACAGCCAGAGCAGGACGTCCTGGGCAAGGGTAAGAATAATAAATCAATGAGAGTTAGAAAATGTTATTTTGGAATGATACATTTTGTAAAAAAGGATCTAAAACCGCATTTCACACTAACTACAACTGTTCACCTTTTAATAGGCCACATCATGAGAAATTATAAAATCGGTCCCAAGCTGGGTTCAGGCGGTTTGGTTTGGTGTGTGAAGGAACCCGCAATGAGGATGAACTCAAGGTTTTATTACATTTTTTGGCTTCAACAAACTTTTTATTCTTATAGTTTATTTCTTCAGGATTCATGAACATCATGACCTCTTTGCTCATGCTAACTGTTAACCCTTTGTTTTGTTGATCAGGTGGCTGTGAAATTTTCAGTGAAGGCACCAAACATGCCAAACATCTCAGTGGTGAGTAGTCTGCACTCTCTGTCATTACTTCTCAGTCGCTGTTTTCAATTCATAGCATCTTATATTTATGTTAATCACTGCCAATGATTGGTCAACTGTCTTGAAGTCTTTATTTGGGAAACCACCTTCATCGAACAGTCATGCTTTCTCTTTTAGCCTGGTCATCCCAATCGCCTGCCGTTGGAGATCGGCTTGACACTCATGGCCAATAAGGGCCCCAGCGCTCCTCAAATAATTCAACTGCTGGACTGGGAAGAGGAGACGGACCACTACATTATGGTTATGGAGCGGCCCTCACCTTGCATGGATCTGCTTAGTTTCATGGAGCTCCACGGAGGAATCCTCGACGAGCGCGCGGCGCGATACGTCATCGCGGCAGGTCATTTGTGCCGCTAAGGCTTGCTTTGAGAAGGGTGTCTTCCATCGGGACATTAAACCGGAGAACCTGCTGGTGAACCCGGACACCATGGAGGTCAAATTGATTGACTTTGGTTGCGGGGCCCTTATGAAAAATCGGCCTTCAAAGACTTCTGTGGTACGTTACACAAACCATTACTCACAAAAGAAAAAACATGTAACGTGTAGTCGGCATGCTGTGGAAGTGTATGAACATCAGACAACATCTCTTTCTTCCAGGCACAGAACAGTACTTTCCTCCAGAGTACAAGTTCAAGGGCACATACCATGCCAAGCCCATGACAGTGTGGTCTTTGGGGATTGTGCTGTTTGAAATGGTGTGCGGGGATTTTCCCACAGCGGGCGACCTGTACTTGATCGCCGCCAACATCTGGACCAGGCCAGGCCTGTCACAAGGTGAGATCTTCATCAAACACAAAAAAGAGCAGGTGTGAAGTATAAGCTAATAATGAGACATCTCTTTGTTTTTGCACAGAATGCTGCGATCTGATTTGTGATTGCCTGCAGCCGAAGCCAAAGAAGAGACTTGCTCTAAAGAAGATCCATCTCCATGACTGGTTTGAAGTATGTTAAACATTACATTAAGTACATTAAAATTGTGTTTTTGTTTCAGGTCATGGATTGAGACAAGATGTCACGTCCACTCTTCTGTTCTCAGTCTGCGCTTCATCTGCTGGACCGACACGAGTGACCTTTCCTTCCCTCCATTCAGGCCTCAATATAGAGCCGAGCCACCCGTCCTTGACTTCAAGCAGCAATATTTGCGTCTGGCTGTATTGCTCAATAATTTGTGTATTGATCTTTACTGAATAGTTGTTTGTAAATCATTATTATATTCATATACTTGTCTCATAAAGAAAACTGTATAAAAAAACCTATAAGAAATGTATAAGAAATTTGTAAGACATTTATTTTACAATAAATCTGTAAGCAAATAAATAATAAGTGTCTGTTCATAATTATATTGCATTGTTTATATTGCAAATTAATTTCAGTCCCTTCTGAAACTGTTACGCCACACAGCTTCCTGTCATGATCACAGACCAAACATCTACTGTTATCTGACATCTCTCACACTTTAAAATGAATAGAATTAAAGATATTTATCAGAGATATTTAAAAACTATACATTTGTTCACCTTTAGATGAACACTTGTGATGTTAAGTTTTGTCACCGGTCACGTGGTAATAAAGATTGAAAAAATTCAAAACAAAGGTATTATAATCAAACACAACAACTAAAAGTCGGAATACTTTTATTTGAGGTTTCATACAAGTACTTTATGATTAATTTATAATAAATTATAGCTAGGTATAATTAATAATAAATATTTAGATTATATTTTAGAATTAACTGTAGCAGAATTAACGTTACAGTTATTTCATCTGTTTGTCCACCGAGCAGACAATATAATTCTTTATCAATTCTAAGAAAGCTTATTTTCCTGGCCAAGGAAGAATAGCTTTCCTACTCTGCAGTACTAGCAGTAATTTAGCATGTAGGAAGGGTCAACATTCAGTGACTTCAAATTGTGAGCAGACAATTAACTGTGAATATAAGGGATTTAATCAACAAGCTATAGATAACATACAACATATTAACAAAGCACACACACACACACACACACACACATATATATATATATATATATATATATATATATATATATATATATATATACAATATATAAAGTAAGGAAGAAAGAGAGAGAGAGAGAAGGAGAAGAATGCTAGTATTTCACATCAATTAACTACAACCTAGTGAGAATCATCAAAGAATCAAAATTCACCTTAAAAGGGGCTCAAACTTAAACACGCATCCAACTAGTTATAAAAGTTACTTGCATTAGTTTTTGTTGCTGCAAAAGAATCCTGATGACAAGAAGTTCTTGATGATTTCTCTAGGTGTGAGCTGGGGAACCTCTGGTTCCTCTTGAAGGTAAGAAAGTCCACAGCGAGATGACAAAGTTATTTGAAGGTAACTACCAGAAGGTTGGACTCAAGAGTTGAGTCTGTAGAGAATCCGTCTCAAAGAAAGGAAGGAATAGTTGGTGTTAGGGACTTTTGATAGTTCCCTGACACACCCACTGCTTGATTGGAATTGCCAATCAGAGGCATGGATTTTGAGCGAGAGAAAAGTTTCTTTGTTTGCTTTTATGGCCCATTGGCATCTTTATTGCTGGTCTGGAGAGTTGGAGCAACTTTACTCCAAAACACAGTAAAATGGTATGATGCACTTCATGATTCTATGCGGTAAATCATCATTTGAGGCATGACAAGAGGATCGTTTTGATACCATGAGGTATAAGTGTTCATAATAATGGCTTAAAATAAAGAAAATGTCCCTATGTGTGTGCGTGATTCGTATTGCAATGGCGTGGCCAGACCACATCTCTAGTGAATCCATAGGTGAATGGCACGGGGGTTTGTTACTCCTCGTTGGAATGGGTTCGGGGCTTTGATGTAGGGACTAGAGAGCAAATCTGTTTAGCATCTCTGTGATAATGGGGGAACCACGGGCAATTTAACACCTGCAAAGATGTAGACATGAGGTCCAGGTGTGTAATTTATCAGCAAATGTTAAAAGGTGAAAAGGGTCCTTTAAGACAACGACCAAATAAGCATCTTGATCTTAGCCAGACGCTACAACATCTTTTTACCAAGGGCATGATAAGAATAAACCCCAGTCTAACCACTTAAAGACACATGATGAGATGTAAGACGAACAGAAGTAAATGTATACTCAGGGCTACCAATGAGAGACTGAGGCTTAGTGGTCACAGTGGTTATATATCAACCAGCCTCTCTATGAGACTGGCCGACTCAAAATTAGTCTATTTATCATCTGCAATGCACACAGGAAATTAGACATTTTATAAAAAGAAAATGAGCTTTTGAATATAAAAATATTATACACACTTTTGGTCGTTGAATTACTGAGGCTGAAAACCTATACCTCAAAAGACCAAGAGATGATCTTTAAGGTATTATCCATTCTCCTCATGTTTGATGGATGTTTAAATGTTCTCATCAATCAAGAATATGATATATCATTGGGTGAACTTGATGAATTTAGATCAACTGCATGTGAATGAACTTTAACATATTTTTAAGTTCAGTGCAATTCATTTAGGATATGTATGGGGTTAAACTAATCCTTTCAAGTGACAACCAAGAGGACAATCTTATTCATGTAGATTGCAAAGTGCTGGTTTGTCTAAGAACAATGAATGCTGTGTCTATGAGAGATGCTGCAGAACAGTAAGGCAAAACAAAATTGCACGTCTGACGCAGAAAGAAGGGAGGAAAGCATCCGTGTGGGAACGCAATAAAGAAACAGAGTTGTAGAGAGGACAAGGACATGAGGATCTCCCAGAGGAGAGTGTGTCAAAAAATCTAACGTTACCTTACACATTTGGCTGCTGTTAATTACATTTCTACTAATATACAATCTACCTAATATGACACTACAATTACTTCTAAAAGTGTGTTCTTTCAAGTCTCACAGTGACTTGCTCAGATTATATAATATGACTTGATAGAAAAATAGATTGAGTTACCACATAAAGCACATGAATGTAACACTAGACTAATGGTTCTCATCTGGTTCTGTTTCAAAATTAAGTGACAAAAACAGGGAAAAGACAAAGATGCCACAAAGCATGTTTATGCATGTTAAATGTTTATTACAAAAGTGTAAAAGAAAGTTTACACGTATGAATATTTACAGTAGTCAAACATTTCAGGTATGATTTTTACGATAGATCACTCCAGAAAAGTTTCAGAAAAGTCCTCAGTCCATAGAATAAACGTAAACGTTGGGGGAAAAAAGGAACGATGAATCCAATGAACACAAGAGTCTCCTTGCGTTTGTAGTGCAAAAGGTTTATATAGTGCAACAGTTGGTGTGACGATCAGTATTGAAGTAGCTTGGTGGGAAATGCCACTAGGAACAGATGAAATCCTCTTGGAATAATGGATAAAAACCTTCAACAACAAATCGGCCGCGCCGGATCTCACAGGGTTTATGATCACAAATTATCTGCTTCAACATCATTTGATCATACGTGATCTGTCAAGCACGTGCGCTCCCTCTGCAAACATGCGTCTCCTATTAGTGACGTCATGCACAGCGTGCATGTCACGACGATCATTTTGCTTCGGTTAATAGTTCTTGTAATTATCCTAAAATGTACAGCATCACAGCATAACTATTTTAATACCGTTTCAGTTTTTTCTTTATTGAAAATAAATGATTATCAATGATAAATGTCTTCTATTTATTGTCATTATTTGTAGTCAGCTCACTTCTGACCTGGGTTTCAGTGAAGTCTTCTGGTAATCGGGCAGGAAACCACCGAGCAGATTTGTGCCATTAGTAAGTTGAGCTCAAGAAACATTGCTTAATATAATAGTTTATTAACTATTATTAACTTTTTTTTTTTTTTTTTTTTTTTATTAATACTGATTCATGATCAGAACAAATCTGTAAACCAACAATTGAGAACCACTGCTCCAAAGCATTTATATGAAAAATGTAAAATGTGTGGGTTCCTGTGGGTGCTTGGATTCCTGAAGTCTACCAACTGGCCCTCGTTTCGTGTGGGACCTAGATCATTTTTAGAGGAATTGAAATTGAAGGTGAAAGGTTAGAAATCTGCCGTTAAGTTTCATATTAGTCACAATAAAAGACACTCACCTGGGAATGCTGGACTACCTGGAGGGCCTGGCATTCCTGTCTGACCAACAGACCCATCAAGACCTGGTGCGCCCCGCTCCCCCAATGGACTACTGCTATGGACAATGTTATGTGGGACCAAAATACCTGGATGTCCCTTAGGACCAGGAAGACCTGAAAGCACAATAACCTCTCAACATCATCATCCAAGACAGCAGTCCTGCGGGAAACAGAAATAGTTCTATAAGATTATCTACTGATCTAGTAAAGATCTAATTATCAACTAATTCAATTAAGTTCTTGCTGTAATGTGTGCCATTACAGAGAATTTAGAACGTGTCAAAAGCTTCTCATTTAATATTCAAAAATGCTCTGCCTCTCTCTTGTGATGTTGATTGGTTGATGAGAGAATCACATCTTTTAAACTATCAAGACTAGGATTTTCATTCCTTGAGGTTCACTTTGGGTCGATGTCGATGAAACAACCTTGTGATTTACAGAAAAAGCATTGTAAGATTGTGCATTACTTACAGTTTGCTGAATTAGCTGCTTTCAGATTTAATAAAGCTGAAACTAATTTGTATGAACTCTCCATTACTCTGTACCTCTTTTACGAAGCAATATTCAGTCAAATGCCCTGAACATATACGACACGAACCTGGGCGGCCTCAGACATTAAAAATAAATCTGTTCCCTTCATGATCCTGCAAACTCTGGAACAATCTCCCTAACGCTGTTCGGGAAGCAGACACACTCTGTCAGTTTAAATCTAGATTAAAGACACGTCTTTTTAACCTAGCCTACACACAACACTCTAATACACTTCTATTGTTCAAATCCATTAAAGGATCGTTAGGCTGCATTCATTATGCATTCATCTTATAGTCTGCTGTTTCTAGCATCTGTAAAACTGCGTTTTTCCATCTTAAAAATATATCTAAATTACGACCTATGCTTTCAACCTCTAATGCAGAAATATTAATTCATGCGTTTATGACCTCAAGGTTAGATTATTGCAATGCTTTATTGGGTGGTTGTTCTGCACGCTTAATAAACAAACTTCAGCTAGTCCAAAACGCAGCAGCCAGAGTCCTTACTAGAACTAGGAAGTATGATCACATTAGCCCAGTTCTGTCAACACTGCACTGGCTCCATATCAAACATCGAATAGATTTTAAAATCCTATTAATTACCTATAAAGCCCTGAATGGTTTAGCTCCTCAATACTTGAGCGAGCTCTTATCACATTATAGTCCTGCACGTCCGCTGCGTTCTCAAAACTCTGGCCATTTGATAATACCTAGAATATCAAAATCAACTGCGGGCGGCAGATCATTTTCCTATCTAGCACCTAAACTCTGGAACAATCTCCCTAACTCTGTTTAAGCAGACACCTCTGCCAGTTTAAATCTAGATTAAAGACACATCTTTTTAACTTAGCCTACACATAACACACCAACACACCTTTTATTATTCAAATCCGTTAAAGGATTTTTGGCTGATTACTTAGATTTGCTGGAACCGGGAACACTATTTCTAAAATCCATAATGTACTTGTGACATCGTAAAAAGAATAACATCTCAGCTAATATTAGTCCTGTTTCTTTCTCAATCTGTTTTCACAGTTTGTATCCAGACTAGATGGTGGATCAGCACCCAGAGATTATGTTCATCAGAGACCAGAAAACCTAGATGCGCCCGTCGACAGATCACCAGATCCTGATGCACACACACACACGCACACACTAAGTCATTTACACTACCTGACACAGCTGCGTTTAAAATTGAACTGGAGGTTAAGTGCTGGGCGTCCGTCAGAGGAGAACTGACCCCAACTGAGTCTTGGTTTCTCCCAAGGTTTTTTTTCTCCATTCTATATGCATGGGGTTTTGTTTCCTTGCCGCTGTCGCCTCTGGCTTGCTTGGTTGGGGACACTTAACTTCTAGTGACTATCGTTGAATTGACTACAGAGACCGCTCTCTGCATTTAATAAGAAATTGGTCACTCTCGTCACTATATATCCCTGTCATTATACTGTACAGTGCTTTGATGCAACCTGTGTTGTTAAAAGCGCTATATAAATAAAAATGATTGATTGATTGATTGATTGATTAGATTAGCTGGAGCTGGGAACACTCCTCATAAAACACAATGTACTATGACATTGTAAAAAGAATGCATCTTTGCTAATATTAGTCTGTTTCTTTCTCATTCTGTTTCTCAGCTTGTATCCAGATCAGATGGTGGATCAGCACCCAGAGATGATGCTCATCTGAGACCAGAACCCGCACACACACAAGATCGGTTGCACAATTTAGCTGCAATTAAAATTGAACTGGAAATGAAATGCTGGGAGTCCAGCCAGAGGAGAAGTGGCCCTTAACTGAGCCTGTTTTTTGTTTCTTCATTCTGTATGGATGGGCTTTTAGTTCCTCTGACTTGCTTAGTTGGGGACACTTCATTTCTAGAGATTATCGTCAGTTGGATTACAGAGACCGTTTCTGCATTTAATAACAAATTGTTCAATCTTGTCATTATAAGATCCCTATCATTGTACTCTTTTATTTGATACTGTTCAGTGCTTTGATAAAATTGTTAAATGCGTTATATAAATAAAAGTGATTGATTGATTGAGAACAGGTCCATTTCCACTTGATTTCAAACATCCATAAGGTGAAATGAACTGTTTCACTAATAAGAAACATGTCAGGCATTTTAAAGTATTACTATTTTATTATGTATCTCCTAAGAGGCTCAATCTGGTAGCTGAGCCAGTCTCTTACAAGAAATGAGAAGTGTTTTTCCCTAACATCTCTTCTCTCACTCATCTACCCACAGCACATATACAGTACATATACTGTGTGTGTGTGTGTGTGTGTGTGTGTGTGTGTGTGTGTGTGTGTGTGTTTGGGATGACATCAAGGGATCTAGGAGAGCAGTATTTGAGCCCAAAGAAAACTGCGCTCTGCTGTCTGTCTCTCTCTCTCTCTCTCTCTCTCTCTCTCTCTCTCTCCGGACAGATAAGCAAACACTACAACTGCACAAGAGCCACAAGTTACAAGCAATATCAGACAGTGAAAGTTTACAGGTCAGATGTGTGAGAGATGTGTGACAGATCTCCGTGAGATGAAGCCACTATTCCCCTCCCACTTAAACATGAGCTCGATCTCCTCAAGACAGAGACTCCTGGCATCTTATAGTCTGCTGTAGAGAGAATCCAGCTCCTGACACACGGGGCTGTTAAAGGAATAATGCTGATTCAGCATAAATTACTACAGATTCAGAGATAGGCAGTTATTTCCAAATTATTTCCAGTTGTTTAAGCAGAAATGTGTTCGTTACAGTCAGGCACTTGAAGCTGAAGTGAATACATTTTTGTTAAAATCATTACGTATCAAGTGCAAAAATGTGCTTTATTCACGATGAAGCACAGCTATGAGCACTTCACCCAAAACACCAGAAGAGTAGAGCAGAAACAGTTGTGAGATAATGAATGAATCACAAGAGAAAGGATGAAAACAATAGACAGAATGTGAATGAGTCTGAGCAAAATAACCTGCCTGACAGAAAAGACAGAAAAACTAGACAGTTATCAAGATCAAATGAGTTCTGTGTCATTTTATTTTATTTTACCTTTTCAGTTTTTAATTATTATAATACACACATCTCCAGTAATAAAACAAAACCAAGAATAATAATGTGCCAATCAGATGAAATCAATATCAACAAAATTAATGTAGTCATTTTTTGCACTAAAGAAGTGTCACAGAAGTGCACAAAATCAGCATTTACTCTTCAACTCAGAAGTGACATGAAAGTATTTAAACTCATAATCACAAGGTTTTCAGATTTTTGTTAAATTATTCTGATTGATATTAGATTCATTAAAAATTCGACTAAAACGTCCAGTAGGTGGCGGCAAGTCACCGTTTAAACGATTCGTTCAACAGTCGATCAAGAAAATCTCCTAAAATGTAAGTCGCGTATTGTTTATTGTTTTCCAAAATCAATGTCACTGTATGAACGTATTCATTTCATTTCATTTCATTTCATTTCACTTGGACTTTCCAGTTTACCAGTTTAAATGATCCGATCTCAAAAACCTAACTTGTGCCACAAAGCAGGGTTTTTTAGCGGTTTAATGCGCTTCATGCATGTTTGCTTATTGCTTTACCTCGTCAAAAACGAAGCGATATACAATTAGATAATTAATATAAAGTATATTAGATATGAATGCTATCGTGATTTATTCGCATTTTTTAAATTCGCATTCTTGTCAGCAGAATGACGTGACGTGATTTCTATGGCAATTAGAATGTTGTAGAAAGACCCGAAAAACGTCATCAGTTTGTTGGTTGAAGTTTCGGAGTATCTTGATAAGTCACAAACGGTTTTATCGTGAGACAGCTACTTTTTTGGCTAAAAAAAGCTAGTGATGGAGTGCTGTGTACTTCTAAAATACACCACCAACACGGCCGTGTCCCATCTTCATCAGCTTGATGAGACGCCTGTTGGTCCCGGTGTGAATGATGATGGGAGAAAAGTGAAAAGGCAGAGAGGAGCTTCTGGAGGTGGCCTTTTGGGAGAGCTGAGAATGATGGACAGAAAAAGGAGGCAAAGATAGAGAAGGAAAGGAAGAATGGCCGGAAATGGCCCGCTCTTAGCTTTCATCTCCACAGATCTGGAAAATATGACCTGGTCGAGGCTGAGAAGAAGTTCAAGTGTGAGGCGGGAACATATCAGAGACGTGATAATGGTACAATCATATAAATGTGCTCTGATTATACAAGTGGAAATGAAAATGAATCGATTCCTCAGTGACTGAAACCTCTAGTATCTGCTGTCATCATTACATCAAGTATTTAGAACTGTAGAGATCAGAAATTTAGAAAGGTTGAGAAAAGTTGAATTTAGAAATCAAGTCCAAATTGGCCCTAAATACAGAAAAGCTGAAATTTGAAGATGCAGCATCTTATATTAATACAATTGATTTTGAATTGATTCATATTATAGCTCCAGCTTCAGAAGGCCCTCCTGCTGCTGAAGAACAGCCAGAGCAGGACGTCCTGGGCAAGGGTAAGAATAATAAATCAATGAGAGTTAGAAAATGTTATTTTGGAATGATACATTTTGTAAAAAAGGATCTAAAACCGCATTTCACACTAACTACAACTGTTCACCTTTTAATAGGCCACATCATGAGAAATTATAAAATCGGTCCCAAGCTGGGTTCAGGCGGATTTGGTTTGGTGTGTGAAGGAACCATAATGAGGATGAACTCAAGGTTTTATTACATTTTTTTGGCTTCAACAAACTTTTTATTCTTATAGTTTATTTCTTCAGGATTCATGAACATCATGACCTCTTTGCTCATGCTAACTGTTAACCCTTTGTTTTGTTGATCAGGTGGCTGTGAAATTTTCAGTGAAGGCACCAAACATGCCAAACATCTCAGTGGTGAGTAGTCTGCACTCTCTGTCATTACTTCTCAGTCGCTGTTTTCAATTCATAGCATCTTATATTTATGTTAATCACTGCCAATGATTGGTCAACTGTCTTGAAGTCTTTATTTGGGAAACCACCTTCATCGAACAGTCATGCTTTCTCTTTTAGCCTGGTCATCCCAATCGCCTGCCGTTGGAGATCGGCTTGACACTCATGGCCAATAAGGGCCCCAGCGCTCCTCAAATAATTCAACTGCTGGACTGGGAAGAGGAGACGGACCACTACATTATGGTTATGGAGCGGCCCTCACCTTGCATGGATCTGCTTAGTTTCATGGAGCTCCACGGAGGAATCCTCGGCGAGCGCCGCGGCGCGATACGTCATCGCGGCAGGTCATTTGTGCCGCTAAGGCTTGCTTTGAGAAGGGTGTCTTCCATCGGGACATTAAACCGGAGAACCTGCTGGTGAACCCGGACACCATGGAGGTCAAATTGATTGACTTTGGTTGCGGGGCCCTTATGAAAAAAATCGGCCTTCAAAGACTTCTGTGGTACGTTACACAAACCATTACTCACAAAAGAAAAAAACATGTAACGTGTAGTCGGCATGCTGTGGAAGTGTATGAACATCAGACAACATCTCTTTCTTCCAGGCACAGAACAGTACTTTCCTCCAGAGTACAAGTTCAAGGGCACATACCATGCCAAGCCCATGACAGTGTGGTCTTTGGGGATTGTGCTGTTTGAAATGGTGTGCGGGATTTTTCCCACAGCGGGCGACCTGTACTTGATCGCCGCCAACATCTGGACCAGGCCAGGCCTGTCACAAGGTGAGATCTTCATCAAACACAAAAAAGAGCAGGTGTGAAGTATAAGCTAATAATGAGACATCTCTTTGTTTTTGCACAGAATGCTGCGATCTGATTTGTGATTGCCTGCAGCCGAAGCCAAAGAAGAGACTTGCTCTAAAGAAGATCCATCTCCATGACTGGTTTGAAGTATGTTAAACATTACATTAAGTACATTAAAATTGTGTTTTTGTTTCAGGTCATGGATTGAGACAAGATGTCACGTCCACTCTTCTGTTCTCAGTCTGCGCTTCATCTGCTGGACCGACACGAGTGACCTTTCCTTCCCTCCATTCAGGCCTCAATATAGAGCCGAGCCACCCGTCCTTGACTTCAAGCAGCAATATTTGCGTCTGGCTGTATTGCTCAATAATTTGTGTATTGATCTTTACTGAATAGTTGTTTGTAAATCATTATTATATTCATATACTTGTCTCATAAAAAAGAAAACTGTATAAAAAAACCTATAAGAAATGTATAAGAAATTTGTAAGACATTTATTTTACAATAAATCTGTAAGCAAATAAATAATAAGTGTCTGTTCATAATTATATTGCATTGTTTATATTGCAAATTAATTTCAGTCCCTTCTGAAACTGTTACGGCCACACAGCTTCCTGTCATGATCACAGACCAAACATCTACTGTTATCTGACATCTCTCACACTTTAAAATGAATAGAATTAAAGATATTTATCAGAGATATTTAAAAACTATACATTTGTTCACCTTTAGATGAACACTTGTGATGTTAAGTTTTGTCACCGGTCACGTGGTAATAAAGATTGAAAAAATTCAAAACAAAGGTATTATAATCAAACACAACAACTAAAAGTCGGAATACTTTTATTTGAGGTTTCATACAAGTACTTTATGATTAATTTATAATAAATTATAGCTAGGTATAATTAATAATAAATATTTAGATTATATTTTAGAATTAACTGTAGCAGAATTAACGTTACAGTTATTTCATCTGTTTGTCCACCGAGCAGACAATATAATTCTTTATCAATTCTAAGAAAGCTTATTTTCCTGGCCAAGGAAGAATAGCTTTCCTACTCTGCAGTACTAGCAGTAATTTAGCATGTAGGAAGGGTCAACATTCAGTGACTTCAAATTGTGAGCAGACAATTAACTGTGAATATAAGGGATTTAATCAACAAGCTATAGATAACATACAACATATTAACAAAGCACACACACACACACACACACACACATATATATATATATATATATATATATATATATATATATATATATATATATATATATATATATACATAAAATACAACAAAGTAAGGAAGAAAGAGAGAGAGAGAAGGAGAAGAATGCTAGTATTTCACATCAATTAACTACAACCTAGTGAGAATCATCAAAGAATCAAAATTCACCTTAAAAGGGGCTCAAACTTAAACACGCATCCAACTAGTTATAAAAGTTACTTGCATTAGTTTTTGTTGCTGCAAAAGAATCCTGATGACAAGAAGTTCTTGATGATTTCTCTAGGTGTGAGCTGGGGGAACCTCTGGTTCCTCTTGAAGGTAAGAAAGTCCACAGCGAGATGACAAAGTTATTTGAAGGTAACTACCAGAAGGTTGGACTCAAGAGTTGAGTCTGTAGAGAATCCGTCTCAAAGAAAGGAAGGAATAGTTGGTGTTAGGGACTTTTGATAGTTCCCTGACACACCCACTGCTTGATTGGAATTGCCAATCAGAGGCATGGATTTTGAGCGAGAGAAAAGTTTCTTTGTTTGCTTTTATGGCCCATTGGCATCTTTATTGCTGGTCTGGAGAGTTGGAGCAACTTTACTCCAAAACACAGTAAAAATGGTATGATGCACTTCATGATTCTATGCGGTAAATCATCATTTGAGGCATGACAAGAGGATCGTTTTGATACCATGAGGTATAAGTGTTCATAATAATGGCTTAAAATAAAGAAAATGTCCCTATGTGTGTGCGTGATTCGTATTGCAATGGCGTGGCCAGACCACATCTCTAGTGAATCCATAGGTGAATGGCACGGGGGTTTGTTACTCCTCGTTGGAATGGGTTCGGGGCTTTGATGTAGGGACTAGAGAGCAAATCTGTTTAGCATCTCTGTGATAATGGGGGAACCACGGGCAATTTAACACCTGCAAAGATGTAGACATGAGGTCCAGGTGTGTAATTTATCAGCAAATGTTAAAAGGTGAAAAGGGTCCTTTAAGACAACGACCAAATAAGCATCTTGATCTTAGCCAGACGCTACAACATCTTTTTACAAGGGCATGATAAGAATAAACCCCAGTCTAACCACTTAAAGACACATGATGAGATGTAAGACGAACAGAAGTAAATGTATACTCAGGGCTACCAATGAGAGACTGAGGCTTAGTGGTCACAGTGGTTATATATCAACCAGCCTCTCTATGAGACTGGCCGACTCAAAATTAGTCTATTTATCATCTGCAATGCACACAGGAAATTAGACATTTTATAAAAAAGAAATGAGCTTTTGAATATAAAAATATTATACACACTTTTGGTCGTTGAATTACTGAGGCTGAAAACCTATACCTCAAAAGACCAAGAGATGATCTTTAAGGTATTATCCAGGTATTATCTTCTCCTCATGTTTGATGGATGTTTAAATGTTCTCATCAATCAAGAATATGATATATCATTGGGTGAACTTGATGAATTTAGATCAACTGCATGTGAATGAACTTTAACATATTTTTAAGTTCAGTGCAATTCATTTAGGATATGTATGGGGTTAAACTAATCCTTTCAAGTGACAACCAAGAGGACAATCTTATTCATGTAGATTGCAAAGTGCTGGTTTGTCTAAGAACAATGAATGCTGTGTCTATGAGAGATGCTGCAGAACAGTAAGGCAAAACAAAATTGCACGTACGCAGAAAGAAGGGAGGAAAGCATCCGTGTGGGAACATAATAAAGAAACAGAGTTGTAGAGAGGACAAGGACATGAGGATCTCCCAGAGGAGAGTGTGTCAAAAATCTAACGTTACCTTACACATTTGGCTGCTGTTAATTACATTTCTACTAATATACAATCTACCTAATATGACACTACAATTACTTCTAAAAGTGTGTTCTTTCAAGTCTCACAGTGACTTGCTCAGATTATATAATATGACTTGATAGAAAAAATAGATTGAGTTACCACATAAAGCACATGAATGTAACACTAGACTAATGGTTCTCATCTGGTTCTGTTTCAAAATTAAGTGACAAAAACAGGGAAAAAGACAAAGATGCCACAAAGCATGTTTATGCATGTTAAATGTTTATTACAAAAGTGTAAAAGAAAGTTTACACGTATGAATATTTACAGTAGTCAAACATTTCAGGTATGATTTTTTACGATAGATCACTCCAGAAAAGTTTCAGAAAAGTCCTCAGTCCATAGAATAAGCGTAAACGTTGGGGAAAAAAAGGAACGATGAATCCAATGAACACAAGAGTCTCCTTGCGTTTGTAGTGCAAAAGGTTTATATAGTGCAACAGTTGGTGTGACGATCAGTATTGAAGTAGCTTGGTGGGAAATGCCACTAGGAACAGATGAAATCCTCTTGGAATAATGGATAAAAAAACCTTCAACAACAAATCGGCCGCATCGGATCTCACAGGGTTTATGATCACAAATTATCTGCTTCAACATCATTTGATCATCGTGATCTGTCAAGCACGTCGCGCTCCTCTGCAAACATCGTCTCCTATTAGTGACGTCATGCACAGCGTGCATGTCACGACGATCATTTTGCTTCGGTTAATAGTTCTTGTAATTATCCTAAAATGTACAGCATCACAGCATAACTATTTTAATACCGTTTCAGTTTTTTCTTTATTGAAAATAAATGATTATCAATGATAAATGTCTTCTATTTATTGTCATTATTTGTAGTCAGCTCACTTCTGACCTGGGTTTCAGTGAAGTCTTCTGGTAATCGGGCAGGAAACCACCGAGCAGATTTGTGCCATTAGTAAGTTGAGCTCAAGAAACATTGCTTAATATAATAGTTTATTAACTATTATTAACTTTTTTTTTTTTTTTTTTTTATTAATACTGATTCATGATCAGAACAAATCTGTAAACCAACAATGAGAACCACTGCTCCAAAGCATTTATATGAAAAATGTAAAATGTGTGGGTTCCTGTGGGTGCTTGGATTCCTGAAGTCTACCAACTGGCCCTCGTTTCGTGTGGGATCTAGATCATTTTAGAGGAATTGAAATTGAAGGTGAAAGGTTAGAAATCTGCCGTTAAGTTTCATATTAGTCACAATAAAGACACTCACCTGGGAATGCTGGACTACCTGGAGGGCCTGGCATTCCTGTCTGACCAACAGACCCATCAAGACCTGGTGCGCCCCGCTCCCCCAATGGACTACTGCTATGGACAATGTTATGTGGGACCAAAATACCTGGATGTCCCTTAGGACCAGGAAGACCTGAAAGCACAATAACCTCTCAACATCATCATCCAAGACAGCAGTCCTGCGGGAAACAGAAATAGTTCTATAAGATTATCTACTGATCTAGTAAAGATCTAATTATCAACTAATTCAATTAAGTTCTTGCTGTAATGTGTGCCATTACAGAGAATTTAGAACGTGTCAAAAGCTTCTCATTTAATATTCAAAAATGCTCTGCCTCTCTCTTGTGATGTTGATTGGTTGATGAGAGAATCACATCTTTTAAACTATCAAGACTAGGATTTTCATTCCTTGAGGTTCACTTTGGGTCGATGTCGATGAAACAACCTTGTGATTTACAGAAAAAGCATTGTAAGATTGTGCATTACTTACAGTTTGCTGAATTAGCTGCTTTCAGATTTAATAAAGCTGAAACTAATTTGTATGAACTCTCCATTACTCTGTACCTCTTTTACGAAGCAATATTCAGTCAAATGCCCTGAACATATACGACACGAACCTGGGCGGCCTCAGACATTAAAAATAAATCTGTTCCCTTCATGATCCTGCAAACTCTGGAACAATCTCCCTAACGCTGTTCGGGAAGCAGACACACTCTGTCAGTTTAAATCTAGATTAAAGACACGTCTTTTAACCTAGCCTACACACAACACTCTAATACACTTCTATTGTTCAAATCCATTAAAGGATCGTTAGGCTGCATTCATTAGATTAGCTGGAGCTGGGAACACTCCTCATAAAACACAATGTACTCGTGACATTGTAAAAAGAATAGCATCTTTGCTAATATTAGTCTGTTTCTTTCTCATTCTGTTTCTCAGCTTGTATCCAGATCAGATGGTGGATCAGCACCCAGAGATGATGCTCATCTGAGACCAGAACGCGCTCACACACAAAGTCGGTTGCACAATTTAGCTGCAATTAAAATTGAACTGGAAATGAAATGCTGGGAGTCCAGCCAGAGGAGAAGTGGCCCTTAACTGAGCCTGTTTTTGTTTCTTCATTCTGTATGGATGGGCTTTTAGTTCCTCTGACTTGCTTAGTTGGGGACACTTCATTTCTAGAGATTATCGTCAGTTGGATTACAGAGACCGTTTCTGCATTTAATAACAAATTGTTCAATCTTGTCATTATAAGATCCCTATCATTGTACTCTTTTATTTGATACTGTTCAGTGCTTTGATAAAATTGTTAAATGCGTTATATAAATAAAAGTGATTGATTGATTGAGAACAGGTCCATTTCCACTTGATTTCAAACATCCATAAGGTGAAATGAACTGTTTCACTAATAAGAAACATGTCAGGCATTTTAAAGTATTACTATTTTATTATGTATCTCTAAGAGGCTCAATCTGGTAGCTGAGCCAGTCTCTTACAAGAAATGAGAAGTGTTTTTCCCTAACATCTCTTCTCTCACTCATCTACCCACAGCACATATACAGTACATATACTGTGTGTGTGTGTGTGTGTGTGTGTGTGTGTGTTTGGGATGACATCAAGGGATCTAGGAGAGCAGTATTTGAGCCCAAAGAAAACTGCGCTCTGCTGTCTGCTGTCTCTCTCTCTCTCTCTCTCTCTCTCTCCGGACAGATAAGCAAACACTACAACTGCACAAGAGCCACAAGTTACAAGCAATATCAGACAGTGAAAGTTTACAGGTCAGATGTGTGAGAGATGTGTGACAGATCTCCGTGAGATGAAGCCACTATTCCCCTCCCACTTAAACATGAGCTCGATCTCCTCAAGACAGAGACTCCTGGCATCTTATAGTCTGCTGTAGAGAGAATCCAGCTCCTGACACACAGGGCTGTTAAAGGAATAATGCTGATTCAGCATAAATTACTACAGATTCAGAGATAGGCAGTTATTTCCAAATTATTTCCAGTTGTTTAAGCAGAAATGTGTTCGTTACAGTCAGGCACTTGAAGCTGAAGTGAATACATTTTTGTTAAAATCATTACGTATCAAGTGCAAAAATGTGCTTTATTCACGATGAAGCACAGCTATGAGCACTTCACCCAAAACACCAGAAGAGTAGAGCAGAAACAGTTGTGAGATAATGAATGAATCACAAGAGAAAGGATGAAAACAATAGACAGAATGTGAATGAGTCTGAGCAAAATAACCTGCCTGACAGAAAAGACAGAAAAACTAGACAGTTATCAAGATCAAATGAGTTCTGTGTCATTTTATTTTATTTTACCTTTTCAGTTTTTAATTATTATAATACACACATCTCCAGTAATAAAACTAAACCAAGAATAATAATGTGCCAATCAGATGAAATCAATATCAACAAAATTAATGTAGTCATTTTTTGCACTAAAGAAGTGTCACAGAAGTGCACAAAATCAGCATTTACTCTTCAACTCAGAAGTGACATGAAAGTATTTAAACTCATAATCACAAGGTTTTCAGATTTTTGTTAAATTATTCTGATTGATATTAGATTCATTAAAAATTCGACTAAAACGTCCAGTAGGTGGCGGCAAGTCACCGTTTAAACGATTCGTTCAACAGTCGATCAAGAAAATCTCCTAAAATGTAAGTCGCGTATTGTTTATTGTTTTCCGAAATTAATGTCACTGTATGAACGTATTCATTTCATTTCTTTTCATTTCATTTCACTTGGACTTTCCAGTTTACCAGTTTAAATGATCCGATCTCAAAAACCTAACTTGTGCCACAAAGCAGGGTTTTTAGCGGTTTAATGCGCTTCATGCATGTTTGCTTATTGCTTTACCTCGTCAAAAACGAAGCGATATACAATTAGATAATTAATATAAAGTATATTAGATATGAATGCTATCGTGATTTATTCGCATTTTTTAAATTCGCATTCTTGTCAGCAGAATGACGTGACGTGATTTCTATGGCAATTAGAATGTTGTAGAAAGACCCGAAAAACGTCATCAGTTTGTTGGTTGAAGTTTCGGAGTATCTTGATAAGTCACAAACGGTTTTATCGTGAGACAGCTACTTTTTGGCTAAAAAAGCTAGTGATGGAGTGCTGTGTACTTCTAAAATACACCACCAACACGGCCGTGTCCCATCTTCATCAGCTTGATGAGACGCCTGTTGGTCCCGGTGTGAATGATGATGGGAGAAAAGTGAAAAAGGCAGAGAGGAGCTTCTGGAGGTGGCCTTTTGGGAGAGCTGAGAATGATGGACAGAAAAAGGAGGCAAAGATAGAGAAGGAAAGGAAGAATGGCCGGAAATGGCCCGCTCTTCGCTTTCATCTCCACAGATCTGGAAAATATGACCTGGTCGAGGCTGAGAAAGAAGTTCAAGTGTGAGGCGGGAACATATCAGAGACGTGATAATGGTACAATCATATAAATGTGCTCTGATTATACAAGTGGAAATGAAAATGAATCGATTCCTCAGTGACTGAAACCTGCTGTCATCATTACATCAAGTATTTAGAACTGTAGAGATCAGAAATTTAGAAAGGTTGAGAAAAGTTGAATTTAGAAATCAAGTCCAAATTGGCCCCTAAATACAGAAAAGCTGAAATTTGAAGATGCAGCATCTTATATTAATACAATTGATTTTGAATTGATTCATATTATAGCTCCAGCTTCAGAAGGCCCTCCTGCTGCTGAAGAACAGCCAGAGCAGGACGTCCTGGGCAAGGGTAAGAATAATAAATCAATGAGAGTTAGAAAATGTTATTTTGGAATGATACATTTTGTAAAAAAGGATCTAAAACCGCATTTCACACTAACTACAACTGTTCACCTTTTAATAGGCCACATCATGAGAAATTATAAAATCGGTCCCAAGCTGGGTTCAGGCGGATTTGGTTTGGTGTGTGAAGGAACCATAATGAGGATGAACTCAAGGTTTTATTACATTTTTTTGGCTTCAACAAACTTTTTATTCTTATAGTTTATTTCTTCAGGATTCATGAACATCATGACCTCTTTGCTCATGCTAACTGTTAACCCTTTGTTTTGTTGATCAGGTGGCTGTGAAATTTTCAGTGAAGGCACCAAACATGCCAAACATCTCAGTGGTGAGTAGTCTGCACTCTCTGTCATTACTTCTCAGTCGCTGTTTTCAATTCATAGCATCTTATATTTATGTTAATCACTGCCAATGATTGGTCAACTGTCTTGAAGTCTTTATTTGAAAAACCACCTTCATCGAACAGTCATGCTTTCTCTTTTAGCCTGGTCATCCCAATCGCCTGCCGTTGGAGATCGGCTTGACACTCATGGCCAATAAGAGGCCCCAGCGCTCCTCAAATAATTCAACTGCTGGACTGGGAAGAGGAGCGGACCACTACATTATGGTTATGGAGCGGCCCTCACCTTGCATGGATCTGCTTAGTTTCATGGAGCTCCACGGAGGAATCCTCGGCGGCGCACGCGGCGCGATCGTCATGCGGCAGGTCATTTGTGCCGCTAAGGCTTGCTTTTGAGAAGGTGTCTTCCATCGGGGACATTAAACCGGAGAACCTGCTGGTGAACCCGGACACCATGGAGGTCAAATTGATTGACTTTGGTTGCGGGGCCCTTATGAAAAAATCGGCCTTCAAAGACTTCTGTGATACGTTACACAAACCATTACTCACAAAAGAAAAAACATGTAACGTGTAGTCGGCATGCTGTGGAAGTGTATGAACATCAGACAACATCTCTTTCTTCCAGGCACAGAACAGTACTTTCCTCCAGAGTACAAGTTCAAGGGCACATACCATGCCAAGCCCATGACAGTGTGGTCTTTGGGGATTGTGCTGTTTGAAATGGTGTGCGGGGATTTTCCCACAGCGGGCGACCTGTACTTGATCGCCGCCAACATCTGGACCAGGCCAGGCCTGTCACAAGGTGAGATCTTCATCAAACACAAAAAAGAGCAGGTGTGAAGTATAAGCTAATAATGAGACATCTCTTTGTTTTTGCACAGAATGCTGCGATCTGATTTGTGATTGCCTGCAGCGAAGCCAAAGAAGAGACTTGCTCTAAAGAAGATCCATCTCCATGACTGGTTTGAAGTATGTTAAACATTACATTAAGTACATTAAAATTGTGTTTTTGTTTCAGGTCATGGATTGAGACAAGATGTCACGTCCACTCTTCTGTTCTCAGTCTGCGCTTCATCTGCTGGACCGACACGAGTGACCTTTCCTTCCCTCCATTCAGGCCTCAATATAGAGCCGAGCCACCCGTCCTTGACTTCAAGCAGCAATATTTGCGTCTGGCTGTATTGCTCAATAATTTGTGTATTGATCTTTACTGAATAGTTGTTTGTAAATCATTATTATATTCATATACTTGTCTCATAAAAAAAACTGTATAAAAAACCTATAAGAAATGTATAAGAAATTTGTAAGACATTTATTTTACAATAAATCTGTAAGCAAATAAATAATAAGTGTCTGTTCATAATTATATTGCATTGTTTATATTGCAAATTAATTTCAGTCCCTTCTGAAACTGTTACGACCACACAGCTTCCTGTCATGATCACAGACCAAACATCTACTGTTATCTGACATCTCTCACACTTTAAAATGAATAGAATTAAAGATATTTATCAGAGATATTTAAAAACTATACATTTGTTCACCTTTAGATGAACACTTGTGATGTTAAGTTTTGTCACCGGTCACGTGGTAATAAAGATTGAAAAAATTCAAAACAAAGGTATTATAATCAAACACAACAACTAAAAGTCGGAATACTTTTATTTGAGGTTTCATACAAGTACTTTATGATTAATTTATAATAAATTATAGCTAGGTATAATTAATAATAAATATTTAGATTATATTTTAGAATTAACTGTAGCAGAATTAACGTTACAGTTATTTCATCTGTTTGTCCACCGAGCAGACAATATAATTCTTTATCAATTCTAAGAAAGCTTATTTTCCTGGCCAAGGAAGAATAGCTTTCCTACTCTGCAGTACTAGCAGTAATTTAGCATGTAGGAAGGGTCAACATTCAGTGACTTCAAATTGTGAGCAGACAATTAACTGTGAATATAAGGGATTTAATCAACAAGCTATAGATAACATACAACATATTAACAAAGCACACACACACACACACACACACACACATATATATATATATATATATATATATATATATATATATATATATATATATATATATATATATAGCAAGATAAGGTAAGGAAGAAAGAGAGAGAGAGAGAGGAGAAGAATGCTAGTATTTCACATCAATTAACTACAACCTAGTGAGAATCATCAAAGAATCAAAATTCACCTTAAAAGGGGCTCAAACTTAAACACGCATCCAACTAGTTATAAAAGTTACTTGCATTAGTTTTTGTTGCTGCAAAAAGAATCCTGATGACAAGAAGTTCTTGATGATTTCTCTAGGTGTGAGCTGGGGGAACCTCTGGTTCCTCTTGAAGGTAAGAAAGTCCACAGCGAGATGACAAAGTTATTTGAAGGTAACTACCAGAAGGTTGGACTCAAGAGTTGAGTCTGTAGAGAATCCGTCTCAAAGAAAGGAAGGAATAGTTGGTGTTAGGGACTTTTGATAGTTCCCTGACACACCCACTGCTGATTGGAATTGCCAATCAGAGGCATGGATTTTGAGCGAGAGAAAAGTTTCTTTGTTTGCTTTTATGGCCCATTGGCATCTTTATTGCTGGTCTGGAGAGTTGGAGCAACTTTACTCCAAAACACAGTAAAAATGGTATGATGCACTTCATGATTCTATGCGGTAAATCATCATTTGAGGCATGACAAGAGGATCGTTTTGATACCATGAGGTATAAGTGTTCATAATAATGGCTTAAAATAAAGAAAATGTCCCTATGTGTGTGCGTGATTCGTATTGCAATGGCGTGGCCAGACCACATCTCTAGTGAATCCATAGGTGAATGGCACGGGGGTTTGTTACTCCTCGTTGGAATGGGTTCGGGGCTTTGATGTAGGGACTAGAGAGCAAATCTGTTTAGCATCTCTGTGATAATGGGGGAACCACGGGCAATTTAACACCTGCAAAGATGTAGACATGAGGTCCAGGTGTGTAATTTATCAGCAAATGTTAAAAGGTGAAAAGGGTCCTTTAAGACAACGACCAAATAAGCATCTTGATCTTAGCCAGACGCTACAACATCTTTTTTACCAAGGGCATGATAAGAATAAACCCCAGTCTAACCACTTAAAGACACATGATGAGATGTAAGACAGACAGAAGTAAATGTATACTCAGGGCTACCAATGAGAGACTGAGGCTTAGTGGTCACAGTGGTTATATATCAACCAGCCTCTCTATGAGACTGGCCGACTCAAAATTAGTCTATTTATCATCTGCAATGCACACAGGAAATTAGACATTTTATAAAAAGAAATGAGCTTTTGAATATAAAAATATTATACACACTTTTGGTCGTTGAATTACTGGGGCTGAAAACCTATACCTCAAAAGACCAAGAGATGATCTTTAAGGTATTATCCATTCTCCTCATGTTTGATGGATGTTTAAATGTTCTCATCAATCAAGAATATGATATATCATTGGGTGAACTTGATGAATTTAGATCAACTGCATGTGAATGAACTTTAACATATTTTTAAGTTCAGTGCAATTCATTTAGGATATGTATGGGGTTAAACTAATCCTTTCAAGTGACAACCAAGAGGACAATCTTATTCATGTAGATTGCAAAGTGCTGGTTTGTCTAAGAACAATGAATGCTGTGTCTATGAGAGATGCTGCAGAACAGTAAGGCAAAACAAAATTGCACGTGCGTCGCAGAAAGAAGGGAGAAAGCATCCGTGTGGGAGCATAATAAAGAAACAGAGTTGTAGAGAGGACAAGGACATGAGGATCTCCCAGAGGAGAGTGTGTCAAAAAATCTAACGTTACCTTACATTTGGCTGCTGTTAATTACATTTCTACTAATATACAATCTACCTAATATGACACTACAATTACTTCTAAAAGTGTGTTCTTTCAAGTCTCACAGTGACTTGCTCAGATTATATAATATGACTTGATAGAAAAAATAGATTGAGTTACCACATAAAGCACATGAATGTAACACTAGACTAATGGTTCTCATCTGGTTCTGTTTCAAAATTAAGTGACAAAAACAGGGAAAGACAAAGATGCCACAAAGCATGTTTATGCATGTTAAATGTTTATTACAAAAGTGTAAAAGAAAGTTTACACGTATGAATATTTACAGTAGTCAAACATTTCAGGTATGATTTTTTACGATAGATCACTCCAGAAAAGTTTCAGAAAAGTCCTCAGTCCATAGAATAAGCGTAAACGTTGGGGGAAAAAGGAACGATGAATCCAATGAACACAAGAGTCTCCTTTGCGTTTTTGTAGTGCAAAAGGTTTATATAGTGCAACAGTTGGTGTGATGATCAGTATTGAAGTAGCTTGGTGGGAAATGCCACTAGGAACAGATGAAATCCTCTTGGAATAATGGATAAAAAAACCTTCAACAACAAATCGGCCGCATCGGATCTCACAGGGTTTATGATCACAAATTATCTGCTTCAACATCATTTGATCATACGTGATCTGTCAAGCACGTGCGCTCCTCTGCAAACATGCGTCTCCTATTAGTGACGTCATGCACAGCGTGCATGTCACGACGATCATTTTGCTTCGGTTAATAGTTCTTGTAATTATCCTAAAATGTACAGCATCACAGCATAACTATTTTAATACCGTTTCAGTTTTTTCTTTATTGAAAATAAATGATTATCAATGATAAATGTCTTCTATTTATTGTCATTATTTGTAGTCAGCTCACTTCTGACCTGGGTTTCAGTGAAGTCTTCTGGTAATCGGGCAGGAAACCACCGAGCAGATTTGTGCCATTAGTAAGTTGAGCTCAAGAAACATTGCTTAATATAATAGTTTATTAACTATTATTAACTTTTTTTTTTTTTTTTTTATTAATACTGATTCATGATCAGAACAAATCTGTAAACCAACAATTGAGAACCACTGCTCCAAAGCATTTATATGAAAAATGTAAAATGTGTGGGTTCCTGTGGGTGCTTGGATTCCTGAAGTCTACCAACTGGCCCTCGTTTCGTGTGGGATCTAGATCATTTTTAGAGGAATTGAAATTGAAGGTGAAAGGTTAGAAATCTGCCGTTAAGTTTCATATTAGTCACAATAAAAGACACTCACCTGGGAATGCTGGACTACCTGGAGGGCCTGGCATTCCTGTCTGACCAACAGACCCATCAAGACCTGGTGCGCCCGCTCCCCAATGGACTACTGCTATGGACAATGTTATGTGGGACCAAAATACCTGGATGTCCCTTAGGACCAGGAAGACCTGAAAGCACAATAACCTCTCAACATCATCATCCAAGACAGCAGTCCTGCGGAAACAGAAATAGTTCTATAAGATTATCTACTGATCTAGTAAAGATCTAATTATCAACTAATTCAATTAAGTTCTTGCTGTAATGTGTGCCATTACAGAGAATTTAGAACGTGTCAAAAGCTTCTCATTTAATATTCAAAAATGCTCTGCCTCTCTCTTGTGATGTTGATTGGTTGATGAGAGAATCACATCTTTTAAACTATCAAGACTAGGATTTTCATTCCTTGAGGTTCACTTTGGGTCGATGTCGATGAAACAACCTTGTGATTTACAGAAAAAGCATTGTAAGATTGTGCATTACTTACAGTTTGCTGAATTAGCTGCTTTCAGATTTAATAAAGCTGAAACTAATTTGTATGAACTCTCCATTACTCTGTACCTCTTTTTACGAAGCAATATTCAGTCAAATGCCTGAACATATCGACCACGAACCTGGCGGCCTCAGACATTAAAAATAAATCTGTTCCCTTCATGATCCTGCAAACTCTGGAACAATCTCCCTAACGCTGTTCGGGAAGCAGACACACTCTGTCAGTTTAAATCTAGATTAAAGACACGTCTTTTTAACCTAGCCTACACACAACACTCTAATACACTTCTATTGTTCAAATCCATTAAAGGATCGTTAGGCTGCATTCATTAGATTAGCTGGAGCTGGGAACACTCCTCATAAAACACAATGTACTCGTGACATTGTAAAAAGAATAACATCTTTGCTAATATTAGTCTGTTTCTTTCTCATTCTGTTTCTCAGCTTGTATCCAGATCAGATGGTGGATCAGCACCCAGAGATGATGCTCATCTGAGACCAGAGCAGCTCACACACAAAGTCGGTTGCACAATTTAGCTGCAATTAAAATTGAACTGGAAATGAAATGCTGGGAGTCCAGCCAGAGGAGAAGTGGCCCTTAACTGAGCCTGTTTTTGTTTCTTCATTCTGTATGGATGGGCTTTTAGTTCCTCTGACTTGCTTAGTTGAGGACACTTCATTTCTAGAGATTATCGTCAGTTGGATTACAGAGACCGTTTCTGCATTTAATAACAAATTGTTCAATCTTGTCATTATAAGATCCCTATCATTGTACTCTTTTATTTGATACTGTTCAGTGCTTTGATAAAATTGTTAAATGCGTTATATAAATAAAAGTGATTGATTGATTGAGAACAGGTCCATTTCCACTTGATTTCAAACATCCATAAGGTGAAATGAACTGTTTCACTAATAAGAAACATGTCAGGCATTTTAAAGTATTACTATTTTATTATGTATCTCCTAAGAGGCTCAATCTGGTAGCTGAGCCAGTCTCTTACAAGAAATGAGAAGTGTTTTTTCCCTAACATCTCTTCTCTCACTCATCTACCCACATATACAGCACATATACTGTACATGTGTGTGTGTGTGTGTGTGTGTGTGTGTGTGTGTGTGTGTGTGTGGTGTGTGTGACATGACAAGGGATCTAGGAGAGCAGTATTTGAGCCCAAAGAAACTGCGCTCTGCTGTCTCTCTCTCTCTCTCTCTCTCTCTCTCTCCGGACAGATAAGCAAACACTACAACTGCACAAGAGCCACAAGTTACAAGCAATATCAGACAGTGAAAGTTTACAGGTCAGATGTGTGAGAGATGTGTGACAGATCTCCGTGAGATGAAGCCACTATTCCCCTCCCACTTAAACATGAGCTCGATCTCCTCAAGACAGAGACTCCTGGCATCTTATAGTCTGCTGTAGAGAGAATCCAGCTCCTGACACACAGGGCTGTTAAAGGAATAATGCTGATTCAGCATAAATTACTACAGATTCAGAGATAGGCAGTTATTTCCAAATTATTTCCAGTTGTTTAAGCAGAAATGTGTTCGTTACAGTCAGGCACTTGAAGCTGAAGTGAATACATTTTTGTTAAAATCATTACGTATCAAGTGCAAAAATGTGCTTTATTCACGATGAAGCACAGCTATGAGCACTTCACCCAAAACACCAGAAGAGTAGAGCAGAAACAGTTGTGAGATAATGAATGAATCACAAGAGAAAGGATGAAAACAATAGACAGAATGTGAATGAGTCTGAGCAAAATAACCTGCCTGACAGAAAAAGACAGAAAAACTAGACAGTTATCAAGATCAAATGAGTTCTGTGTCATTTTATTTTATTTTACCTTTTCAGTTTTTAATTATTATAATACACACATCTCCAGTAATAAAACTAAACCAAGAATAATAATGTGCCAATCAGATGAAATCAATATCAACAAAATTAATGTAGTCATTTTTTGCACTAAAGAAGTGTCACAGAAGTGCACAAAATCAGCATTTACTCTTCAACTCAGAAGTGACATGAAAGTATTTAAACTCATAATCACAAGGTTTTCAGATTTTTGTTAAATTATTCTGATTGATATTAGATTCATTAAAATTCGACTAAAACGTCCAGTAGGTGGCGGCAAGTCACCGTTTAAACGATTCGTTCAACAGTCGATCAAGAAAATCTCCTAAAATGTAAGTCGCGTATTGTTTATTGTTTTCCGAAATTAATGTCACTGTATGAACGTATTCATTTCATTTCATTTCATTTCATTTCATTTCACTTGGACTTTCCAGTTTACCAGTTTAAATGATCCGATCTCAAAAAACCTAACTTGTGCCACAAAGCATGGTTTTTAGCGGTTTAATGCGCTTCATGCATGTTTGCTTATTGCTTTACCTCGTCAAAAACGAAGCGATATACAATTAGATAATTAATATAAAGTATATTAGATATGAATGCTATCGTGATTTATTCGCATTTTTAAATTCGCATTCTTGTCAGCAGAATGACGTGACGTGATTTCTATGGCAATTAGAATGTTGTAGAAAGACCGAAAAAAACGTCATCAGTTTGTTGGTTGAAGTTTCGGAGTATCTTGATAAGTCACAAACGGTTTTATCGTGAGACAGCTACTTTTTGGCTAAAAAAGAAGCTAGTGATGGAGTGCTGTGTACTTCTAAAATACACCACCAACACGGCCGTGTCCCATCTTCATCAGCTTGATGAGACGCCTGTTGGTCCCGGTGTGAATGATGATGGGAGAAAAGTAGAAAAGGCAGAGAGGCTTCTGGAGGTGGCCTTTTGGGAGAGCTGAGAATGATGGACAGAAAAAGGAGGCAAAGATAGAGAAGGAAAGGAAGAATGGCCGAAATGGCCCGCTCTTCGCTTTCATCTCCACAGATCTGGAAAATATGACCTGGTGAGGCTGAGAAGAAGTTCAAGTGTGAGGCGGGAACATATCAGAGCGTGATAATGGTACAATCATATAAATGTGCTCTGATTATACAAGTGGAAATGAAAATGAATCGATTCCTCAGTGACTGAAACCTGCTAGTATCTGCTGTCATCATTACATCAAGTATTTAGAACTGTAGAGATCAGAAATTTAGAAAGGTTGAGAAAAGTTGAATTTAGAAATCAAGTCCAAATTGGCCCTAAATACAGAAAAGCTGAAATTTGAAGATGCAGCATCTTATATTAATACAATTGATTTTGAATCGATTCATATTATAGCTCCAGCTTCAGAAGGCCCTCCTGCTGCTGAAGAACAGCCAGAGCAGGGCGTCCTGGGCAAGGGTAAGAATAATAAATCAATGAGAGTTAGAAAATGTTATTTTGGAATGATACATTTTTGTAAAAAGGATCTAAAACCGCATTTCACACTAACTACAACTGTTCACCTTTTAATAGGCCACATCATGAGAAATTATAAAATCGGTCCCAAGCTGGGTTCAGGCGGATTTGGTTTGGTGTGTGAAGGAACCCGCAATGAGGATGAACTCAAGGTTTTATTACATTTTTGGCTTCAACAAACTTTTTATTCTTATAGTTTATTTCTTCAGGATTCATGAACATCATGACCTCTTTGCTCATGCTAACTGTTAACCCTTTGTTTTGTTGATCAGGTGGCTGTGAAATTTTCAGTGAAGGCACCAAACATGCCAAACATCTCAGTGGTGAGTAGTCTGCACTCTCTGTCATTACTTCTCAGTCGCTGTTTTCAATTCATAGCATCTTATATTTATGTTAATCACTGCCAATGATTGGTCAACTGTCTTGAAGTCTTTATTTGGGAAACCACCTTCATCCGAACAGTCATGCTTTCTCTTTTAGCCTGGTCATCCCAATCGCCTGCCGTTGGAGATCGGCTTGACACTCATAATAATAAAGGGCCCCAGCGCTCCTCAAATAATTCAACTGCTGGACTGGGAAGAGGAGCGGACCACTACATTATGGTTATGGGCGGCCCTCACCTTGCATGGATCTGCTTAGTTTCATGGAGCTCCACGGAGGAATCTCGGCGAGCGCCGCGGCGCGATACGTCATCGCGGCAGGTCATTTGTGCCGCTAAGGCTTGCTTTGAGAAGGTGTCTTCCATCGGGACATTAAACCGGAGAACCTGCTGGTGAACCCGGACACCATGGAGGTCAAATTGATTGACTTTGGTTGCAGGGGCCCTTATGAAAAAATCGGCCTTCAAAGACTACCTGTGATCGTTACACAAACCATTACTCACAAAAGAAAAAAAACATGCTAACGTGTAGTCGGCATGCTGTGGAAGTGTATGAACATCAGACAACATCTCTTTCTTCCAGGCACAGAACAGTACTTTCCTCCAGAGTACAAGTTCAAGGGCACATACCATGCCAAGCCCCATGACAGTGTGGTCTTTGGGGATTGTGCTGTTTGAAATGGTGTGCGGGGATTTTCCCACAGCGGGCGACCTGTACTTGATCGCCGCCAACATCTGGACCAGGCCAGGCCTGTCACAAGGTGAGATCTTCATCAAACACAAAAAGAGCAGGTGTGAAGTATAAGCTAATAATGAGACATCTCTTTGTTTTGCACAGAATGCTGCGATCTGATTTGTGATTGCCTGCAGCCGAAGCCAAAGAAGAGACTTGCTCTAAAGAAGATCCATCTCCATGGCTGGTTTGAAGTATGTTAAACATTACATTAAGTACATTAAAATTGTGTTTTTTTGTTTCAGGTCATGGATTGAGACAAGATGTCACGTCCACTCTTCTGTTCTCAGTCTGCGCTTCATCTGCTGGACCGACCACGAGTGACCTTTCCTTCCTCCATTCAGGCCTCAATATAGAGCCGAGCCACCCCGTCCTTGACTTCAGCAGCAATATTTGCGTCTGGCTGTATTGCTCAATAATTTGTGTATTGATCTTTACTGAATAGTTGTTTGTAAATCATTATTATATTCATATACTTGTCTCATAAAGTAAAAAAACTGTATAAAAAAACCTATAAGAAATGTATAAGAAATTTGTAAGACTTGTTTATTTTACAATAAATCTGTAAGCAAATAAATAATAAGTGTCTGTTCATAATTATATTGCATTGTTTATATGCAAATTAATTTCAGTCCCTTCTGAAACTGTTACGGCCACACAGCTTCCTGTATCATGATCACAGACCAAACATCTACTGTTATCTGACATCTCTCACACTTAAAAATGAATAGAATTAAAGATATTTATCAGAGATATTTAAAAACTATACATTTGTTCACCTTTAGATGAACACTTGTGATGTTAAGTTTTGTCACCGGTCACGTGGTAATAAAGATTGAAAAAATTCAAAACAAAGTATTATAATCAAACACAACAACTAAAAGTCGGAATACTTTTATTTGAGGTTTCATACAAGTACTTTATGATTAATTTATAATAAATTATAGCTAGGTATAATTAATAATAAATATTTAGATTATATTTTAGAATTAACTGTGTAGCAGAATTAACGTTACAGTTATTTCATCTGTTTATCCACCGAGCAGACAATATAATTCTTTATCAATTCTAAGAAAGCTTATTTTCTGGCCAGGAAGAATAGCTTTCCCTACTCTGCACAGTACTAGCAGTAATTTAGCATGTAGGAAGGGTCAACATTCAGTGACTTCAAATTGTGAGCAGACAATTAACTGTGAGATATAAGGATTTAATCAACAAGCTATAGATAACATACAACATATTAACAAGCACACACACACACACACACACATATATATATATATATATATATATATATATATATATATAACATATATAGATACAACTTAAAATGGGAAGAGAGAGACAGAGAGGAGAAAGAATGCTAGTATTTCACATCAATTAACTACAGCCTAGTGAGAATCATCAAAAGAATCAAAATTCTGCTTGCAAAAGGGGGCTCCAAACTTAAACACGCATCAACTAGATTATAAAAGTTACTTGCATTAGTTTTTGTTGCTGCAAGAATCCTGATGACAAGAACCTGCCAGATGGTTTCTCTCAGGTGCAGGCTGAGAGACCTCAGGTTCCTCTTGGAAGAATGAAAGTCCACAGCGAGATGACAAAGTTATTTTGAAGGTAACGCTGCAGAAGGTTGGACTGGAGAGTTAGGTCTGTAGAGAATCAAATCTCAAAGAAAGGAAGGAATGAATTGATGTTGAGACCTTACATTGCGTTTCCTATTTTTTACCCCTGCTTGATTGGAATTGCCAATCCAGAGGCATAGATTTTAGGCCAGAAAGGATTTCTTTGTTTGTACTTATAGCCCGTCTGGCATCTTTTCTTGCTGGTCTGGAGAGTTGGTGCAACTTTGCTCCAGCTTACGATAAAAATGTATTCTGATGCACTTCTTTGATTCCTATGCATGATAAATCATCATTTTGAAACCTTAATAAGAGAGATCGTTTTGATACCTTGAGTCACAAAGTGTTTCATACTATTAGCTTCCAATCAGCATCATGTCCCTATATTATTGTCACGTGGTCAAATATTGCAATGGCGTGCAGCCAGAACACATCTCTAGTGAATCCATGGGTGAATGGCTAGCGGGGTTTGTTTTCCTCGTTGGAATGGGTTGGGGGCTTTGATCAAGGACTAGAGAGACAAATCTGTTAAGCATCTCTGTGATAAGCCAGAGGAACCACAGGCAGTTTCGCACCTACAAAGATGTAGACGCATGAGGTCAGGTGTGAATTTGTCAACCCAAATGTTAAAAGGTGAAAGAGATCATTTGAGACCAGACTAATCAAGCATCGCCAGTCTTAGCCAAACTGCTACAGCATCTTTTTGCAAAGAGCATAGTAAAGAATAAACCCCAGTCTAACCACTTAAAATTTACATGATGATGAAGATCTTCAGAATAGGAAGTAATCGTCTATCTCAGGGCTGCCAATGGCAGGAGCTGGGGCCAGAGTGAGTCACAGTGGTTATATATCAACCAGCCTCTCTGTATGAAGACAGGCAGACTCAAAATTAGTCTGTTTATCATCTGCAATGCAGGAAATTAGACATTTTTATAAAAAGAAATGAGCTTTTGAATATAAGAAATATTATACACACACTTTTGGTCGTTGAATTACTGAGGCTGAAAACCTATACCTCAAAAGACCAAGAGATGATCTTTAAGGTATTATCCATTCTCCTCATGTTTGATGGATGTTTAAATGTTCTCATCAATCAAGAATATGATATATCATTGGGTGAACTTGATGAATTTAGATCAACTGCATGTGAATGAACTTTAACATATTTTTAAGTTCAGTGCAATTCATTTAGGATATGTATGGGGTTAAACTAATCCTTTCAAGTGACAACCAAGAGGACAATCTTATTCATGTAGATTGCAAAGTGCTGGTTTGTCTAAGAACAATGAATGCTGTGTCTATGAGAGATGCTGCAGAACAGTAAGGCAAAACAAAATTGCACGTCACGCAGAAAGAAGGGAGGAAAGCATCCGTGTGGGAAACGCAATAAAGAAAAACAGAGTTGTAGAGAGGACAAGGACATGAGGATCTCCCAGAGGAGAGTGTGTCAAAATCTAACGTTACCTTACATTTTGGCTGCTGTTAGTACATTTCTACTAATATACAATCTACCTAATATGACACTACAATTACTTCTAAAAAGTGTGTTCTTTCAAGTCTCACAGTGACTTGCTCAGATTATATAATATGACTTGATAGAAAAAATAGATTGAGTTACCACATAAAGCACATGAATGTAACACTAGACTAATGGTTCTCATCTGGTTCTGTTTCAAAATTAAGTGACAAAAACAGGGAAAAGACAAAGATGCCACAAAGCATGTTTATGCATGTTAAATGTTTATTACAAAAGTGTAAAAGAAAGTTTACGTATGAATATTTACAGTAGTCAAACATTTCAGGTATGATTTTTACGATATCACTCCAGAAGAAGTTTCAGAAAAGTCCTCAATCCCATAGAATAAGCGTAAGCGTTGGGGGGAAAAAGGGACGATGAATCCAATGAACACAAGAGTCTCCTTCGCGTTTTTGTAGTACCAAAGGTTTATATAGTGCAACAGTTGGTGTGGCCGTCAGTGAAGTAGCTTGGTAGGAAATGCCACTAGGAACAGATGAAATCCTCTTGGAATAATGGATAAAAAAACCTTCAACAACAAATCAGCGCGCTCCCGGATCTCACAGGGGTTTATGATCACAAATTATCTGCTTCAGCATCATTTGATCATACGTGATCTGTCAACACGTGCCTTTCCTCTGCCATTATCGTCTCCTATTAGTGACGTCATGCACAGCGTTACTATGTCACGACGATCATTTTCACTTGATTTAATAGTTCTTGTAATTGTCTAAAATGTACAGCATCACAGCATAACTATTTTAATACCGTTTCAGTTTTCTTTGTGAAAATAAATGATTATCAATGATAAATGTCTTCTATTTATTGTCTCTATTTACTTAGTCAGCTCACTTCTGACCTGGGTTTCAGTGAAGTCTTCTAGTGTCCGGGCAGAAACCACCGAGCAATTTGTGCATTAGTAAGTTGAGCTCAAGAAACATTTGCTTAATAGCGTTTTATTAACTATTATTACTTTCTTTTCTTTTTATTAATACTGATTCATGAAGTCAAGAACAAATCTGTAAACCAACAATTGAAACCCTGCTCAAAGCATTTATATGAAAAATGTAAAATGTGTGGGTTCCTGTAGGTGCTTAGATTCCTAGAAGTCTATAACTGGCCCATAGTTTAGTGTGGGACCTAGATGCATTTAGAGGGTGAGTGAGGTGAAGGTTAGAAATCTGCCGTTAAGTTTCATATTAGTCACAATAAAAAGACACTCCACCTGGGAATGCTGGACTACCTGGAGGCCTGGCATTCCTGTCTGATATGAGCCATCAAGACCTGGTGCTTGGCTCCCCAATGGACACTGCTATGGACAATGTTATGTGGGACCAAAATGCCTGGATGTCCCTTAGGACCAGGAAGACCTAGAAAGCACAATAACCTCTCAACATCATCATCCAAGACAGCAGTCCTGCGGGGAAACAGGAAATAGTTCTATAAGATTATCTACTGATCTAGTAAGATCTGATTATCCAACTAATTCAATTAAGTTTCTTGCTGTAATGTGTGCCATTACAGAGAGAATTTAAACGTGTCAAAGCTTCTCCTTTAATATTCAAAAATATACACCTCTCTCTTGTGATGTTGATTGGTTGGTAGAAGATCATCTTTTAAACTATCAAGACTAGGATTTTCATTCCTTGAGGTTCACTTTAGATTCGATGTCGATGAAACAACCTTGTGATTTACAGAAAAAGCATTGTAGATTGTGCATTACTTACAGTTTTGCTAGTTAGCTCTTTCAGATTTAATAATGAAACTGAAAAATTTGTATGAACTCTCCATTACTCCTGTACCTCTTTTACGAAGCAATATTCAGTCAAATGCCTGAACATATCTGACACGAACCTGGGCGGCCCTCAGACATTAAAATAAATCTATTTCCTTCATGATCCATATGGCTCTGGAACAATCTCCCCTAAGCTGATAGGGAAGCAGGAGCACACTCTGTCAGTTTAAATCTAAGATTAAAGACACGTCTTTTTAACTAGCCTACACACAACACTCTAATACACTTCCTGTGTTCAAATCATTAAAAGGATCGTTAGGCTGCATTCATTAGATTAGCTGGAGCTGAGAACCACTCCTCATAAAACACAATGTACTCGTGACATTGTAAAAGAATGGCATCTTTGCTAATATTGGTCTGTTTTCTTTCTCATTTCCATTTCTCAGCTTGTATCAGATCAGATGGTGGATCAGCACCCAGAATGATACTCATCTGAGACCAAACGCTCACGAAGTGAGTTGCTGAATTTAGCTGCAATTAAAATTGAACTGGAAATAAATGCTAAGAATTCCAGCCAGAAGGAGAAAGTAGCCCTTAACTGAGCCTGTTTTTGTTTCTTCATTCTGTATGGATATGAGCTTTTAGTTCCTCTGACTTGCTTGAATTTGGACACTTCATTTTTCACCAGAAGATTATGCGTCGAGTTGGATTACAGAGACCGTTTCTGCATTATATGGTGTTCAATCTTGTCATTATAAGATCCCTATCATTTATACTCTTATTTGATACTGTTTCAGTGCTTTGATAAAATTATTAAATCGTTATATAAATAAAAGTGATTGATTGATTGAGAACAGGTCCATTCCACTTGATTTCGACATCCATAAGGTGAAATGAACTGTTTCACTAATAAGAAACATATCAGGCATTTTAAAATGTGCTATTTTGTATGTATCTCCTAAGAGGCTCAATCTGGTAGCTAGGCCAGTCTCTTACAAGAAATGAGAAGTGTTTTTCCCTAACATCTCTTCTCTCACTCATCTACCCACAGCACATGCTCTAGTACATATACCAGCATGTGTGTGTGTGTGTGTGTGTGTGTTTGGGATGACATCAAGGGATCAGGAGGCAGTATTTGAGCCCAAAGAAACACGCTCTGCTGTCTGTCTCTCTCTCTCTCTCTCTCTCTCTCTCTCTCTCTCTCTCCGGACAGATAAGCAAGCCACTACAACTGCACAAGAGCCACAAGTTACAAGCAATATCAGACGGTGAAAGATTTTACAGGTCAGTGTGTGAGAGGTGTGTGACAGATCTCCGTGAGATAGAGCCACTATTCCCTCCACTTAAACGCCAGGCTCGATCTCCTCAAGACAGAGACTCTGGGCATCTTATAGTCTGCTGTAGAAAGTCAGCTCCTGACACACAGGGCTATTAAAGACAAAAAAATACTTGATTCAGCATAAGTACTACAGATTCAGAGATAGGCAGTTCTTTCAAATTATTTCCAGTTGTTTAAGCAGAAATGTATTGTTTCGTTACAGTCAGGCATGAAATTTCAGTGAATACATTTTATTTAAAATCCATTATAAATTATCAAGTGCAAAAATGTGCTTTATTCCACGATGAAGCACAGCTAGACTTACTTCACCCAAAACTGAAGGTAGAGCAGAAACAGTTTGTGAGATAATGCAAGATGAATCACGAGAAAGGATGAAAACAATAGACAGAATGTGGCGTGGTCTGAGCAAAATAACCTGCCTGACAGAAAGACAGAAAAACTAGACAGTTATCAAAGATCAAATGAGTTCTGTCTGTTTGTTTTATTTTACCTTTTCAGTTTTAATTATTATAATACACACATCTCCAGTAATAAAACAAAACCAAGAATAATAATGTACCAATCAGATGAAATCAATATCGAAAAGCAAAATTAATGTAGTCATTTTTGCACTAAGAAGTCAATGCAAGAAATTACAAAATCAGCATTTACTCTTCAACTCAAGAGTGACATGAAAGTATTTAAACTCATAATCACAAGGTTTTCCAGATTTTTGTTAAATTATTCTGATTGATATTAGATTCATTAAAAAATTCGACTAAAACGTCCAGTAGGTGGCGGCAGGTCACCGTTTAAACGGTCGTTCAGCAGTCGATCAAAATCTCTAAAATGTAAGTCGCGTATTATTTATTGTTTTAAATCAATGTCACTGTATGAACGTATTCATTTTCATTTCATTTCATTTCATGGACTTTCCAGTTTACCAGTTTAAATAGTCCGATCTCAAAAACCCACAACGCATTGCCACAAAAACGGGGTTTTGGCGGTTTAATGCCTTCATGCATGTTTGCTTATTACTTTACCTCGTCAAAAACAGAGGCGATATACAATTAGATAATTAATATAAAGTATATTGAATATGAATGCTATCGTGATTTATTCGCATTTTTAAATTCGCATTCTTGTCAGCAGAATGACGTGACGTGATTTCATGGCAATTAGAATGTTGTAGAAAGACCCGAAAAAACGTCATCAGTTTGTTGATTGAAGTTTTCGGAGTATCTTGATAAGTCACAAAACGGTTTTATCGTGAGACAGCTACTTTTTGGCTAAAAAAGCTAGTGATGGAGTGCTGTGTACTTCTAAAATGCACACACCAACACGGCCGTGTCCATCTTCATCAAGCGATGAGACATATATTGGTCCCGGTCTTCAGGAATGATGATGGGAGAAAAGTAGAAAAAGGCAGAGGAGCTTCTGGAGGTGGCCTTTTGGGAGAGCTGAGAATGGACAGAAAGAGGCAAAGATAGAGAGAAGGAAAGGAAGGGTGTTGGAAATGGCGCTCTTAGCTTTCATCTCCTGAATCACAAATATGACACAGTGGGAGCTGAGGAAGAGGATTCAAGTGTGAGCGGAACATATCAGAAACGTGATAATGGTACAATCATATAAATGTGCTCTGATTATACAAGTGGAAATGAAAATGGTCGATTCTCAGTAGCTGGAAACCTCCCCAATTATCTGCTGTCATCATTACATCAGTATTTAGAACTGTAGAGATCAGAAATTTAGAAAGGCTGAGAAAAGTTGAATTTAGAAATCAAGTCAAGTGGCCCTAAATACAGAAAGCTGAAATTTGAAGATGCAGCATCTTATATTAATACAATTGATTTTGAATTGATTCATATTCTGGCTCAGCTGGAAGGCCCTCCTGTGAAGAGCAGCCAAGAGCAGGGCGTCCTGGGCAAGGAGTAAGAATAATAAATCCAATGAGAGTTAGAAAAATGTTGACTGGAATGATACATTTTGTAAAAGGATCTAAAACCGCATTTCACACTAACTACAACTGTTCACCTTTAATAGGCCACATCATGAAATTATAAATCGGTCCCAAGCTGGGTTCAGAGAAGCGGATTTGGTTTTGGTGTGTGAAGAACCATAATGGGGATGAACTCAAGGTTTGTACATTTTTAGCTTCATCAAGCTTTTATTCTTATAGTTTATTTCTTAGAGGATTCATGAACATCACGAGCCTCTTTGCTCATGCTAACTGTTAACCCCTTTGTTTTGTTGATCAATTGTTTGTGAGAATTTTCAGTGAAGGCACCAAACATGCAAACATCTCAGTGGTGAGTAGTCTGCACTCTCTGTCATTACTTCTCAGTCGCTGTTTTTCAATTCACCAGCATCTTATATTTATGTTAATCACTGCCCAATGATTGGTCCAACTGTCTTGAAGTCTTTGTTGGGAAACCACCTTCATCAATTGATCATGCTTTCTCTTTTAGCCTGGTCATCCCAATGCGCCTGCCGTTGGAGATCGGCTGACCTCATAATAAGGGCTGACGCTCTCAAATAATTAACTGCTGGACTGGGAAGAGAGCGGACCACTACATTGTAGTTGTGGGCCGGCCCTCACGCCATGGATCTGCTTAGTTTCATGGGCTCACGGGAGAATCCTCGGCGGCGCGGCGCGTCGATCATCGCGGCAGGTCATTTGTTAGCTGAAACTTTGCTGAAGGTGTCTTCCATCGGGACATTAAACCGGAGAACCTGCTGGTGAACCGGACACCATGGAGGTCAGGTGATTGACTTTGGTTGAGGCCCTTATGAAAATCGGCCTTCAGGAGAAACTACCGTGATGCGTTACACAAGCCATTACTCACAAAGAAAAAAACATGTAACGTGTAGTCGGCATGCTGTGAAGTGTATGAACATCAGACAACATCTCTTTCTTCCAGGCACAAGTGAGTACTTTCCTCCAAGTGCAGTTCAAGGGCACATACCATGCCAAACCCATGACAGTGTGGTCTTGGGGATTGTGCTGTTTGAAATGGTGTGCGGGGATTTTTCCCTGGCGAGCCTGTGCTTGATCGCCGCCAACATCTGAACCAGAGCCAGGCCTGTCACAAGGTGAGATCTTCATCAAACACAAAAAGAGCAGGTGTGAGTATATTTAATAGTAAGGACATCTCTTTGTTTTGCACAGAATGCGATCTGATTTGTGATTGCCTGCAGCGAAGCAAAGAGAGACTTGCTCTAAGAAGATCCAGCATCCCTCCATGACTGGTTTGAAGTATATTCGTATTACATTATTTGATAAAATTGTATTTTTGTTTTCAGGTCATGGATTGAGACAAGATGTCACGTCCACTCTTCTGTTCTCAGTCTGGCTTCATCTGCTGGACCGACACAGTGACCTTTCCTTCCCTCCATTTCAGGCCTCAATATAGAGGGCAGAGCCACCCGTCCTTGACTTCAAGCAGCAATATTTCTGCGTCTGGCTGTATTGCTCAATAATTTGTGTATTGATCTTTACTGAATAGTTGTTTGTAAATCATTATTATATTCTTATCCTTGTCTCATAAGAAAAACTGTATAAAAAAACCTATAAGAAATGTATAAAAATTTGTAAGACATTTATTTTACAATAAATCTGTAAACAAATAAATAATAAGTGTCTGTTCTGTATTACCATTATTTATATTGCAAATTAATTTCAATCCCTTCTAAACTGTTCTGACCACACAGCTTCCTGTCACTTGATCACAGACAAACATCTGTTATCTGAGCATCTCACACTTTAAAATGAATAAATTAAAGATATTTATCAGAGATATTTAAAACTATACATTTTGTTCATAGCTGAATGAACACTTGTGATGTTAAGTTTTATTGTCACCGGTCACGTGGTAATAAAGATTGAAAAAAATTCAAAACAGAGTATTATAATCCAAACACAACAACTAAGTGGGAATACTTTTATTTGAGGTTTCATATAAGTACTTTATGATTAATTTATAATAAATTATAGCTAGGTATAATTAATAATAAATATTTACAGATTATATTTAAATTAACATGAAATTCAACGATTACAGTTATTCATCTGTTTGTCCTGAGCAGACAATATAATTCTTTATCAATTCTAAGAAGCTTATTTTCCTGGCCAAGGAAGAATAGCTTTCCTCTACTCTGCAGTACTAGCAGTAATTTAGCATGTAGGAAGGGTCAACATTCAGTGACTTCAAATTGTGAGCAGACAATTAACTGTGAATATATGGATTTAATCAACAAGCTATAGATAACATACAACATATTAACAAAGCACACACACACACACACACATATATATATATATATATATATATATATATATATATATATATATATATATATATATATATATATAAGATACAGCAAAGTAAGGAAGAAAGAGAGAGAGAGAGAAGGAGAAGAATGCTAGTATTTCACATCAATTAACTACAACCTAGTGAGAATCATCAAAGAATCAAAATTCACCTTTAAAAAGGGGGCTCAAACTTAAACACGCATCCAACTAGTTATAAAAGTTACTTGCATTAGTTTTTGTTGCTGCAAAAGAATCCTGATGACAAAGTTCTTGATGATTTCTCTAGGTGTGAGCTGGGAACCTCTGGTTCCTCTTTGAAGGTAAGAAAGTCCACAGCGAGATGACAAAGTTATTTGAAGGTAACTACTAGAAGGTTGGACTCAAGAGTTGAGTCTGTAGAGAATCCGTCTCAAAGAAAGGAAGGAATAGTTGGTGTTAGGGACTTTGATAGTTCCTGACACACCCACTGCTTGATTGGAATTGCCAATCAGAGGCATGGATTTTGAGCGAGAGAAAAGTTTCTTTGTTTGCTTTTTATGGCCCATTGGCATCTTTATTGCTGGTCTGGAGAGTTGGAGCAACTTTACTCCAAAACACAGTAAAATGGTATGATGCACTTCATGATTCTATCGGTAAATCATCATTTTGAGGCATGACAAGAGGATCGTTTTGATACCATGAGGTATAAGTGTTATAATAATGGCTTAAAATAAAGAAAATGTCCCATGTGTGTGCGTGATTCAGATTGCAATGGCGTGTACAGACCACATCTCTAGTGAATCCATAGGTGAATGGCACGGGGTTTGTTACTCCTCGCTGGAATGGGTTCGGGAGCTTTGATGTAGGGACTAGAGAGCAAATCTGTTTAGTATCTCTGTGATAATGGGGGAACCACGGGCAATTTAACACCTGCAAAAGATGTAGACATGAGGTCCAGGTGTGTAATTTATCAGCAAATGTTAAAAGGTGAAAAGGGTCCTTTAAGACAACGACCAAATAAGCATCTTGATCTTAGCCAGACGCTACAACATCTTTTACCAAGGGCATGATAAGAATAAACCCCAGTCTAACCACTTAAAGACACATGATGAGATGTAAGACGAACAGAAGTAAATGTATACTCAGGGGCTACTTCAATGAGAGACTGAGGCTTAGTGGTCACAGTGGTTATATATCAACCAGCCTCAGCTACTCTATGAGACTGGCTGACTCAAAATTAGTCTATTTATCATCTGCAATGCACAGGAAATTAGACATTTTATAAAAAATGAGCTTTGAATATAAAAATATTATACACACTTTTTGGTCGTTGAATTACTGAGGTTGAAAACCTATACCTCAAAAGACCAAGAGATGATCTTTAAGGTATTATCCATTCTCCTCATGTTTGATGGATGTTTAAATGTTCTCATCAATCAAGAATATGATATATCATTGGGTGAACTTGATGAATTTAGATCAACTGCATGTGAATGAACTTTAACATATTTTTAAGTTCAGTGCAATTCATTTTAGGATATGTATGGGGTTAAACTAATCCTTTCAAGTGACAAACAAAGAGGACAATCTTATTCATGTAGATTGCAAAGTGCTGGTTTGTCTAAGAACAATGAATGCTGTGTCTATGAGAGATGCTGCAGAACAGTAAGGCAAAACAAAATTGCACGACGCAGAAAGAAGGGAGGAAAGCATCCGTGTGGGAACATGAATAAAGAAACAGAGTTGTAGAGAGGACAAGGACATGAGGATCTCCCAGAGGAGAGTGTGTCAAAAATCTAACGCTACCTTACACATTTGGCTGCTGTTAATTACATTTCTACTAATATACAATCTACCTAATATGACACTACAATTACTTCTAAAGTGTGTTCTTTCAAGTCTCACAGTGACTTGCTCAGATTATATAATATGACTTGATAGAAAAAATAGGATTGAGTTACTACATAAAGCACATGAATGTAACACTAGACTAATGGTTCTCATCTGGTTCTGTTTCAAAATTAAGTGACAAAAACAGGGAAAAGACAAAGATGCCACAAAGCATGTTTATGCATGTTAAATGTTTATTACAAAAGTGTAAAAGAAAGTTTACATCGTGAATATTTACAGTAGTCAAACATTTCAGGTATGATTTTTACGATAGATCACTCCAGAAAAGTTTCAGAAAAGTCCTCAGTCCATAGAATAAACGTGTAAACGTTGGGGAAAAAAGGAACGATGAATCCAATGAACACAAGAGTCTCCTTTGCGTTTGTAGTGCAAAAGGTTTATATAGTGCAACAGTTGGTGACGATCAGTATTGAAGTAGCTTGGTGGGAAATGCCACTAGGAACAGATGAAATCCTCTTGGAATAATGGATAAAAACCTTCAACAACAAATCGGCGCATCGGATCTCACAGGGTTTATGATCACAAATTATCTGCTTCAACATCATTTGATCATGCGTGATCTATCAAGCACGCAGCGCTCCTCTGCAAACATGCGCCTCCTATTAGTGGCGTCATGCACAGCGTGCATGTCACTTACGATCATTTTGCTTCGGTTAATAGTTCTTGTAATTATCCTAAAATGTACAGCATCACAGCATAAACTATTTTAATACCGTTTCAGTTTTTTCTTTATTGAAAATAAATGATTATCAATGATAAATATCTTCTATTTATTGTCATTATTTGTAGTCAGCTCACTTCTGACCTGGGTTTCAGTGAAATCTTCTGGTAATCGGGCAGGAAACCACCGAGCAGATTTGTGCCATTAGTAAGTTGAGCTCAAGAAACATTGCATAATATAATAGTTTATTAACTGTTATTAACTTTTTTTCTTTTTTTTTTTTTTTTTTTATTAATACTGATTCATGATCAGAACAAATCTGTAACCAACAATTGAGAACCACTGCTCCAAAGCATTTATATGAAAAATGTAAAATGTGTGGGTTCCTGTGGGTGCTTGATTCCTGAAGTCTACCAACTGGCCCTCGTTTCGTGTGGGATCTAGATCATTTTTAGAGGAATTGAAATTGAAGGTGAAAGGTTAGAAATCTGCCGTTAAGTTTCATATTAGTCACAATAAAGACACTCACCTGGGAATGCTGGACTACCTGGAGGGCCTGGCATTCCTGTCTGACCAACAGACCCATCAAGACCTGAGCGCGCCCGCCTCCCCAATGGACTACTGCTATGGACAATGTTATGTAGGACCAAAATACCTGGATGTCCCTTAGGACCAGGAAGACCTGAAAGCACAATAACCTCTCAACATCATCATCCAAGACAGCAGTCCTGCGGGAAACAGAAATAGTTCTATAAGATTATCTACTGATCTAGTAAAGATCTAATTATCAACTAATTCAATTAAGTTCTTGCTGTAATGTGTGCCATTACAGAGAATTTAGAAACGTGTCAAAAGCTTCTCATTTAATATTCAAAAATGCTCTGCCTCTCTCTTTGTGATGTTGATTGGTTGATGAGAGAATCACATCTTTTAAACTATCAAGACTAGGATTTTCATTCCTTGAGGTTCACTTTGGGTCGATGTCGATGAAACAACCTTGTGATTTACAGAAAAAACGCATTGTAAGATTGCATTACTTACAGTTTGCTGAATTAGCTGCTTTCAGATTTAATAAAGCTGAAACTAATTTGTATGAACTCTCCATTACTCTGTACCTCTTTTACACGAAGCAATATTCAGTCAAATGCCCTGAACATATATCGACACGAACAAGCGGCCTCAGACATTAAAAATAAATCTGTTCCTTCATGATCCTGCAAACTCTGGAACAATCTCCCTAACGCTGTTCGGGAAGCAGACACACTCTGTCAGTTTAAATCTAGATTAAAGACACGTCTTTTTAACCTAGCCTACACACAACACTCTAATACACTTCTATTGTTCAAATCCATTAAAGGATCGTTAGGCTGCATTCATTAGATTAGCTGGAGCTGGGAACACTCATAAAACACAATGTACTCGTGACATTGTAAAAGAATGGCATCTTTGCTAATATTAGTCTGTTTCTTTCTCATTCTGTTTTCAGCTTGTATCCAGATCAGATGGTGGATCAGCACCCAGAGATGATGCTCATCTGAGACCAGAACGCGCTCACACACAAAGTCAGATGCACAATTTAGCTGCAATTAAAATTGAACTGGAAATGAAATGCTGGGAGTCCAGCCAGAGGAGAAGTGGCCTTAACTGAGCCTGTTTTTGTTTCTTCATTCTGTATGGATGGGCTTTTAGTTCCTCTGACTTGCTTAGTTGGGGACACTTCATTTCTAGAGATTATCGTCAGATGGATTACAGAGACTGTTTCTGCATTTAATAACAAATTGTTCAATCTTGTCATTATAAGATCCTATCATTGTACTCTTTTATTTGATACTGTTCAGTGCTTTGATAAAATTGTTAAATGCGTTATATAAATAAAAGTGATTGATTGATTGATATGTAGGTCCATTTCCACTTGATTTCAAACATCCATAAGGTGAAATGAACTGTTTCACTAATAAGAAATATGTCAGGCATTTTAAAGTATTACTATTTTATTATGTATTCCTCAAGAGGCTCAATCTGGTAGCTGAGCCAGTCTCTTACAAGAAATGAGAAGTGTTTTTCCCCTAACATCTCTTCTCTCACTTCATCTACCATTAAGCACATATACAGTACATATACTGTGTGTGTGTGTGTGTGTGTGTGTGTGTGTGTGTGTGTGTGTGTGTGTGTGTGTGTGTGTTTGGGATGACATCAAGGGATCTAGGAGAGCAGTATTTGAGCCCAAAGAAAACTGCGCTCTGCTGTCTCTCTCTCTCTCTCTCTCTCTCTCCGGACAGATAAGCAAACACTACAACTGCACAAGAGCCACAAGTTACAAGGCAATATCAGACAGTGAAAGTTTACAGGTCAGATGTGTGAGAGATGTGACAGATCTCCGTGAGATGAAGCCACTATTCCCCTCCCACTTAAAAACATGAGCTCGATCTCCTCAAGACAGAGACTCTGGCATCTTAGATAGTCTGGTTGTAGAGAGAATCCAGCTCCTGACACACGGGGCTGTTAGAAGGAATAATGCTGATTCAGCATAAATTACTACAGATTCAGAGATAGGCAGTTATTTCCAAATTATTTCCAGTTGTTTAAGCAGAAATGTGTTCGTTACAGTCAGGCACTTGAAGCTGAAGTGAATACATTTTTGTTAAAATCATTACGTATCAAGTGCAAAAATGTGCTTTATTCACGATGAAGCACAGCCATGAGCACTTCACCCAAAACTTCTAGAAGAGTAGAGCAGAAACAGTTGTGAGATAAATGAATGAATCACAAGAGAAAGGATGAAAACAATAGACAGAATGTGAATGAGTCTGAGCAAAATAACCTGCCTGACAGAAAAGACAGAAAAACTAGACAGTTATCAAGATCAAATGAGTTCTGTGTCATTTTATTTTATTTTACCTTTTCAGTTTTTAATTATTATAATACACACATCTCCAGTAATAAAACTAAACCAAGAATAATAATGTGCCAATCAGATGAAATCAATATCAACAAAATTAATGTAGTCATTTTTTGCACTAAAGAAGTGTCACAGAAGTGCACAAAATCAGCATTTACTCTTCAACTCAGAAGTGACATGAAAGTATTTAAACTCATAATCACAAGGTTTTCAGATTTTTGTTAAATTATTCTGATTGATATTAGATTCATTAAAAATTCGACTAAAACGTCCAGTAGGTGGCGGCAAGTCACCGTTTAAACGATTCGTTCAACAGTCGATCAAGAAAATCTCCTAAAATGTAAGTCGCGTATTGTTTATTGTTTTCCAAAATCAATGTCACTGTATGAACGTATTCATTTCATTTCATTTCACTTGGACTTTCCAGTTTACCAGTTTAAATGATCCGATCTCAAAAACCTAACTTGTGCCACAAAGCAGGGTTTTTTAGCGGTTTAATGCGCTTCATGCATGTTTGCTTATTGCTTTACCTCGTCAAAAACGAAGCGATATACAATTAGATAATTAATATAAAGTATATTAGATATGAATGCTATCGTGATTTATTCGCATTTTTTAAATTCGCATTCTTGTCAGCAGAATGACGTGACGTGATTTCTATGGCAATTAGAATGTTGTAGAAAGACCCGAAAAAACGTCATCAGTTTGTTGGTTGAAGTTTCGGAGTATCTTGATAAGTCACAAACGGTTTTATCGTGAGACAGCTACTTTTTTTGGCTAAAAAAAAGCTAGTGATGGAGTGCTGTGTACTTCTAAAATACACCACCAACACGTGTCGTGTCCCATCTTCATCAGCTTGATGAGACGCCTGTTGGTCCCGGTGTGAATGATGATGGGAGAAAAGTGAAAAAGGCAGAGAGGAGCTTCTGGAGGTGGCCTTTGGGAGAGCTGAGAATGATGGACAGAAAGGAGGCAAAGATAGAGAAGGAAAGGAAGAATGGCCGGAAATGGCCCGCTTCTTCGCTTTCATCTCCACAGATCTGGAAAATATGACCTGGTTTCGAGGCTGAGAAGAAGTTCAAGTGTGAGGCGGAACATATCAGAGACGTGATAATGGTACAATCATATAAATGTGCCTGATTATACAAGTGGAAATGAAAATGAATCGATTCCTCAGTGACTGAAACCTCTAGTATCTGCTGTCATCATTACATCAAGTATTTAGAACTGTAGAGATCAGAAATTTAGAAAGGCTGAGAAAAGTTGAATTTAGAAATCAAGTCCAAATTGGCCCTAAATACAGAAAAGCTGAAATTTGAAGATGATTCATATGATTCATATTATAGCTCCAGCTTCAGAAGGCCCTCCTGCTGCTGAAGAACAGCCAGAGCAGGACGTCCTGGGCAAGGGTAAGAATAATAAATCAATGAGAGTTAGAAAATGTTATTTTGGAATGATACATTTTGTAAAAAAGGATCTAAAACCGCATTTCACACTAACTACAACTGTTCACCTTTTAATAGGCCACATCATGAGAAATTATAAAATCGGTCCCAAGCTGGGTTCAGGCGGATTTGGTTTGGTGTGTGAAGGAACCATAATGAGGATGAACTCAAGGTTTTATTACATTTTTTGGCTTCAACAAACTTTTATTCTTATAGTTTATTTCTTCAGGATTCATGAACATCATGACCTCTTTGCTCATGCTAACTGTTAACCCTTTGTTTTGTTGATCAGGTGGCTGTGAAATTTTCAGTGAAGGCACCAAACATGCCAAACATCTCAGTGGTGAGTAGTCTGCACTCTCTGTCATTACTTCTCAGTCGCTGTTTTCAATTCATAGCATCTTATATTTATGTTAATCACTGCCAATGATTGGTCAACTGTCTTGAAGTCTTTATTTGGGGAAACCACCTTCATCGAACAGTCATGCTTTCTCTTTTAGCCTGGTCATCCCAATCGCCTGCCGTTGGAGATCGGCTTGACACTCATGGCCAATAAGGGCCCCAGCGCTCCTCAAATAATTCAACTGCTGGACTGGGAAGAGGAGACGGACCACTACATTATGGTTATGGAGCGGCCCTCACCTTGCATGGATCTGCTTAGTTTCATGGAGCTCCACGGAGGAATCTCGACGAGCGCACGGCGCGCGAGCACGTCATGCGGCAGGTCATTTGTGCCGCTAAGGCTTGCTTTGAGAAGGGTGTCTTCCATCGGGACATTAAACCGGAGAACCTGCTGGTGAACCCGGACACCATGGAGGTCAAATTGATTGACTTTGTTTGCGGGGCCCTTATGAAAAAATCGGCCTTCAAAGACTTCTGTGGTAATGCGTTACACAAACCATTACTCACAAAAAGAAAAAACATGTAACGTGTAGTCGGCATGCTGTGGAAGTGTATGAACATCAGACAACATCTCTTTCTTCCAGGCACAGAACAGTACTTTCCTCCAGAGTACAAGTTCAAGGGCACATACCATGCCAAGCCCATGACAGTGTGGTCTTTGGGGATTGTGCTGTTTGAAATGGTGTGCGGGGATTTTCCCACAGCGGGCGACCTGTACTTGATCGCCGCCAACATCTGACCAGGCCAGGCCTGTCACAAGGTGAGATCTTCATCAAACACAAAAAAGAGCAGGTGTGAAGTATAAGCTAATAATGAGACATCTCTTTGTTTTTGCACAGAATGCTGCGATCTGATTTGTGATTGCCTGCAGCCAAGCCAAAGAAGAGACTTGCTCTAAAGAAGATCCATCTCCATGACTGGTTTGAAGTATGTTAAACATTACATTAAGTACATTAAAATTGTGTTTTTGTTTCAGGTCATGGATTGAGACAAGATGTCACGTCCACTCTTCTGTTCTCAGTCTGCGCTTCATCTGCTGGACCGACACGAGTGACCTTTCCTTCCCTCCATTCAGGCCTCAATATAGAGCCGAGCCACCCCGCTCCTTGACTTCAAGCAGCAATATTTGCGTCTGGCTGTATTGCTCAATAATTTGTGTATTGATCTTTACTGAATAGTTGTTTGTAAATCATTATTATATTCATATACTTGTCTCATAAATTAAAGTATTAAAAAACTGGTAAGAAAACTGTATAAAAAAACCTATAAGAAATGTATAAGAAATTTGTAAGACATTTATTTTACAATAAATCTGTAAGCAAATAAATAATAAGTGTCTGTTCATAATTATATTGCATTGTTTATATTGCAAATTAATTTCAGTCCCTTCTGAAACTGTTACGGCCACACAGCTTCCTGTCATGATCACAGACCAAACATCTACTGTTATCTGACATCTCTCACACTTTAAAATGAATAGAATTAAAGATATTTATCAGAGATATTTAAAAACTATACATTTGTTCACCTTTAGATGAACACTTGTGATGTTAAGTTTTGTCACCGGTCACGTGGTAATAAAGATTGAAAAAATTCAAAACAAAGGTATTATAATCAAACACAACAACTAAAAGTCGGAATACTTTTATTTGAGGTTTCATACAAGTATTTCTTTATGATTAATTTATAATAAATTATAGCTAGGTATAATTAATAATAAATATTTAGATTATATTTTAGAATTAACTGTAGCAGAATTAACGTTACAGTTATTTCATCTGTTTGTCCACCGAGCAGACAATATAATTCTTTATCAATTCTAAGAAAGCTTATTTTCCTGGCCAAGGAAGAATAGCTTTCCTACTCTGCAGTACTAGCAGTAATTTAGCATGTACATGTACAATACAACATATTAACAAAGCACACACACACACATATATATATATATATATATATTGTGGCGAGGCAGAGGAAGCACAAGAGAAACAGGTGCAGTGAAAACCCGGAGGGTGTATTTATTAGACAATACACAGAAGGTGAGCGGTGAGTCCGTCGCGAGGAGTGCGGCGGTGAGTCCGGGGGTGGTGTAGCGGTGAATCCGGTGAGTGCAGCGGTGAGTCGCTCTCGGTGTTTCCGTGTGCTTAGTAACGTGAGGGGAGTCCACTGTGAGGTAGTAGGGGAAGTAGCTCAGGCAGGCCCGTCCACGTTGTAGCTTCTGGGAGACAAAGAAAGAGACAACAGGTTAGCTTGGCGCTTCTCGAGTCTCGTGGCTCACTGAAGCCGGCCGCCTGGCCGGGCTTATCTGGCCCGCGGCTGATGAGCTCCAGGTGTGGCGAATCCGTCCGTTGAGTGGCTGGTGTAGGTGTTCCGTGTTTGTTCCCAGGGCAACGCTGATCGATCCTCGGGACGCCACACTCCCAAGCGCTGTCCTGGTCCTGGTGGATAAAGCAGAGCGTAATAACGGGAAATTTGGGGTGGGTGGGGAGTGACTCCCTGACAGACCTGCAAAAGCCGACCACATCCGCGATAGGCCGTCGGGCGTTGGCGTTGGCTGTCCCGCGCCGTGTTGCACGTCAAAGTGGAAGTCCTGGGCGCGAGGAACCAGCTGGTCACCCTGGCGTTCGTGTCCTTGGCCCTGGCCATCCACTGGAGGGGTGCGTGGTCGGTAAGTGGGGTGAACCGCCGCCCAGGAGGTAGTACCGCAGTTCCAGGACTGCCCACTTGACGGGCTAGGGCCTCCTTCTCCACCGCGGCGTAGTTTTTCTCGGGCGAGGTCAGCTTCCTACTGATATATAAGACCGGATGCTCCTCACCCTCCTGGATCTGGGACAGCACGGCTCCCAGACCCACATCAGAAGCATCCGTCTGTAGCAGGAAGGCAGCCGAAGTCCGGGCTCTCAGGACAGGGTCTGAGGTGAGTGCGGCCTTAATCCTCTGGAACGCTTCCTCCGCGCCGGGTTCCACAGAACCCGTTCCGGCCGCCCCTTCCTGGTCAGGTCTGTCAGAGGGGCGGCTATGGAGGAGAAGTCGGGATGAAACAACGATAATACCCTGCCAACCCCAAGAAGGCGCGTACCTGGGTTTTGTTGGTGGGCCTCGGGTCTCCTGGACCGCGGTGACTTTTACTCTCCTGTGGCCGGATCAGTCCTCGCCCAACTCGATAACCCAGGTACTTCGCTCAAGAGCCAGGTGACATTTCTTGGGGTTGGCGGTGAGTCCAGCCCGTCGAAGATCCCGAAGCACCCTCCGCAGGCGCTCCAGATGGTCTTCCCAGGTCTCCGAGTGAATCACAAGGTCGTCGAGATAGGCTGCGGCGTGCACTGTTGGTGGGGGTCGGAGTAAGATGTCCATTAGTCTCTGGAAGGTGGCTGGTGCCCGTGTAGACCGAAGGGAAGGGACCGGTATTGCCAGTGGCCCGGGGTGGAGAAAGCCGCTTTTTGGCTTGGCTTCTCTGACAGCGGAACCTGCCAGTATCCTTTAGTGAGATCGAGGTGGAGATATACGGGCCCTTCCGAGGGCGTTCCAGCAGTTCGCCTACACGGGCATGGGATATCCGTCGAACTCGAGACCTGGGTTGAGTCGCCGTAGTCATTGCAGAAGCGGAGGGTGCCGCCTGGTTTTGGAACCAGGACGATGGGGGCTGGACCACGGGCTCGCCGATGGTTCAATCACCCCAACTTCAGCATTTGGTTTACCTCCTCCTCAATAGCTCGCCGGCGAGCCTCAGGGATCCGTAGGGCCGCTGCCGGACGATGACGCCGGGAGGGTCCGGATCTCGTGCTGGAGGAGGTTAGTCTGCCTGGCGTGGACGAGAACACATCCGAGAACTGACCGACCAAATGTTGGAGTTCCGTCTTCAGCGGGAGCGAGCAGAGGCGTTGGTGTCGACGACCGGCCCTCCTGAATGGCGAAGTGTGGAAAGGTGTTCCTAGTCCCCACCCACTTCTTCAACAAGTTAATGTGGTATATTTGTTCGGTCTGCGTCGACGGTTTGGTTTGGCGGACTCGGTAAGTAACCGGGCCGATCTTTTCCAGAATGGTATATGGACCCTGCCAGGTGGCCAGGAATTTGCATGCATTGGTGGGGACTAGTACCATGACCCGGTCGCCGACCTGGAATTCCCGGGTTGTGCAGGGCGGTTATAGTGCCGCTTGTTGTTGCTGCTGGGCCTCGCGCCATGTGCTCCCGCACAAGGGGCATCACCTGTTCAATTCGGTCCCGCATGGCTTGGACGTGTTCTACGACCGACCTCTGGGCATCCGGCTGCTGCTGCTGCTCCCAGGCCTCTTTTGCCACGTCCAGCAGGCCTCGCGGCTGTCGGCCGAACAGCAACTCGAATGGGGTGAAGCCGGTGGAGGCCTGGGGCACCTCTCGCACCCCGAAGAGGACGTAGGGGAGCATCTGGTCCCAGTCCCGTTTGTCCTCGGAGACAACCCTTCTCAACATCTGTTTCAGTGTCTGGTTGAACCGCTCCACAAGTCCGTCCGTCTGGGGTGGTACACTGAGGCGCGCAGCTGCTGGATCCGTAGCAGCCGGCAGAGGTCGGCCATCACTGGGACATGAACGGGAGTGCCTTGGTCGGTCAGTATCTCCCCGGGTATCCCCACTCTGGTGGACAGGGTGAAGAGCTCCTGGGCGATCGCCTTGGCGGTGGCTTTGCGGAGTGGGATGGCTTCGGGGTACCGGGTGGCGTAGTCCACGATCACCAGGATGTGTTCGTGGCCGCGGGCAGACTCCTCGCAGCGGGCCCACCAGATCCATCCCGATGCGCTCAAAGGGCACCTCGATTATGGGCAGCGGGATAAGTGGACTAGGGAGGTGGCCGGGGCGAGGTCTTCTGGCACTCGGGGCAGGCCTGGCAGAACAGTTTCACATCTCCGTCGAGCCCCGGCCAGTGGAAACGGTCCCGGATCCTCTTGATAGTGTTGGCGGCCCCGAGGTGTCCGGCCAGTGGGTGGGCGTGGGCGAGTTCCAAGATGGTGTCCACTTTCCCTCGGGGCACCACCAGGAGCCGTTTCTCCTCCCTCCGCTGGGCGACACAATAGAGTAGGCCGTTCTCCACAATGAAATGGGGAAGAGGATGGGGCCGGGCCGCGTCTCTTCTCCATCCATGAAATGTACCTGGTTCCAGCAATTCTGAGCCGGTCATCCTCCCGCTGAGCCCGCCGAGCGAGCCCCCTCCGACTACCTGTTGGAACACATCAAAGAATACATTAGTAGTATTCGGAGGACTCACCATCTCTTCCGCTGTCCGATGCTAGGAGAACGGCAGGGCGGCGGTTTCCTCTCCCCTCTCGCCTCTTCCGGCGAGGGCTTTGAGGGCTGACAGGCTGTGTCGCGGTGTGTAGCGCCTCCTCGAAACCCGGCCAGTCCCGCCCGAGATGATTGGTACCGGCAGGTCTTGTACGAGGCCCACCTCCAGGGGCCAGCTTCCTCCTGTCGTGCGCCACGGTGATGAGACGGGTGGAGACTTTCCTGGTGTCCCCGTGGGCGCAGGTCAGTGGCAGCCGCTTCCGCGGTTCCGTGGCGCTGGGTAGGAGGCGGGACTGAACCAGGCTGATGGTACTGCCAGAGTCAAGGAGGGCTCTGAACTTCCGTCCATTCAGGCGATGGGGATTTCCGGTGCGGCGCGGGAAGCTCCCGGTGGAGACTGCAGCCTGCCAGCCACGCTCTAGAGGAGTTGGAAGCCTCTTCGGTTGGCATCGGCTCATCTCTCACGGTCGGGACCGCCGCCTCTCCATCGGTGCGCCGGGTGCCCTCCGGCGCGCGCGCCGCTCCTGGGACACCCTCCGGGAAAAGATGGCGCCGCCTCCCTCGGCCTCGACGCTGTGCGGCTTCCGCCAGCTCGACCGCCTCAACCAACTCCATGACGTTCTTGGGGTTTCTCATACCGACCGCCTGGCGATAATTCCGGGAGAGCCAGAGGAGCCGGTCTATCACCACCCTTTCCACAATGATGGCGGGGGTTGGTGTCCCATCCAGGAGCCAGTGTTGCGCTAGCCGAGTAAGTTCGGCCTGGGTCCTTGCCGGCTGGCGAGACTGGAAGACCCACTCTTGGAAGGCTTGGGCTGCGCGAGACCGGTGATAGACCGACCCTGCCCAAGATTTCCCTCTTTAGGTCGTCGTGATACATTCGCCAGGTCGGCGGCATGCTGAAATAGCGCGCTGGGGCTCTCCTGACAGCAGCGGGGCCAACGCCGCGCGTGCCCAATCCCTCCGGTCCCATCCTTCCGTGGTTGCGACGCTCTCGAACATCTCGAGATATATTTCAGGGTCATCGCTGGCGCCATTTTGGGTAGCAGCTGTGTGGCTTGCATCCGGGGATCAGGCACGACGGGGCGTGGTTGAGTGGCGGCGCGGAGAGCAGCGAGCTCCTGCTCGGTCTCGTTCTGGCGGGTAGCCAAATGCTCGACGATCTGTTGCTGGCGAATGGAAACTCTGAGAGGCGTTGGAGAAATTCCTCCATCTTCGCCGAGAAGCGGCGCTAAGGAAGAAAGAGAGAGAGAGAGAGGAGAAGAATGCTAGTATTTCACATCAATTAACTACAACCTAGTGAGAATCATCAAAGAATCAAAATTCACCTTAAAAGGGGCTCAAACTTAAACACGCATCCAACTAGTTATAAAAGTTACTTGCATTAGTTTTTGTTGCTGCAAAAGAATCCTGATGACAAGAAGTTCTTGATGATTTCTCTAGGTGTGAGCTGGGGGAACCTCTGGTTCCTCTTGAAGGTAAGAAAGTCCACAGCGAGATGACAAAGTTATTTGAAGGTAACTACCAGAAGGTTGGACTCAAGAGTTGAGTCTGTAGAGAATCCGTCTCAAAGAAAGGAAGGAATAGTTGGTGTTAGGGACTTTTGATAGTTCCCTGACACACCCACTGCTTGATTGGAATTGCCAATCAGAGGCATGGATTTTGAGCGAGAGAAAAGTTTCTTTGTTTGCTTTTATGGCCCATTGGCATCTTTATTGCTGGTCTGGAGAGTTGGAGCAACTTTACTCCAAAACACAGTAAAAATGGTATGATGCACTTCATGATTCTATGCGGTAAATCATCATTTGAGGCATGACAAGAGGATCGTTTTGATACCATGAGGTATAAGTGTTCATAATAATGGCTTAAAATAAAGAAAATGTCCCTATGTGTGTGCGTGATTCAGTATTGCAATGGCGTGGCCAGACCACATCTCTAGTGAATCCATAGGTGAATGGCACGGGGGTTTGTTACTCCTCGTTGGAATGGGTTCGGGGCTTTGATGTAGGGACTAGAGAGCAAATCTGTTTAGCATCTCTGTGATAATGGGGGAACCACGGGCAATTTAACACCTGCAAAGATGTAGACATGAGGTCCAGGTGTGTAATTTATCAGCAAATGTTAAAAGGTGAAAAGGGTCCTTTAAGACAACGACCAAATAAGCATCTTGATCTTAGCCAGACGCTACAACATCTTTTTACCAAGGGCATGATAAGAATAAACCCCAGTCTAACCACTTAAAGACACATGATGAGATGTAAGACGAACAGAAGTAAATGTATACTCAGGGCTACCAATGAGAGACTGAGGCTTAGTGGTCACAGTGGTTATATATCAACCAGCCTCTCTATGAGACTGGCCGACTCAAAATTAGTCTATTTATCATCTGCAATGCACACAGGAAATTAGACATTTTATAAAAAAGAAATGAGCTTTTGAATATAAAAATATTATACACACTTTTGGTCGTTGAATTACTGAGGCTGAAAACCTATACCTCAAAAGACCAAGAGATGATCTTTAAGGTATTATCCATTCTCCTCATGTTTGATGGATGTTTAAATGTTCTCATCAATCAAGAATATGATATATCATTGGGTGAACTTGATGAATTTAGATCAACTGCATGTGAATGAACTTTAACATATTTTTAAGTTCAGTGCAATTCATTTAGGATATGTATGGGGTTAAACTAATCCTTTCAAGTGACAACCAAGAGGACAATCTTATTCATGTAGATTGCAAAGTGCTGGTTTGTCTAAGAACAATGAATGCTGTGTCTATGAGAGATGCTGCAGAACAGTAAGGCAAAACAAAATTGCACGTACGCAGAAAGAAGGGAGGAAAGCATCCGTGTGGGAACGCAATAAAGAAACAGAGTTGTAGAGAGGACAAGGACATGAGGATCTCCCAGAGGAGAGTGTGTCAAAAAATCTAACGTTACCTTACACATTTGGCTGCTGTTAATTACATTTCTACTAATATACAATCTACCTAATATGACACTACAATTACTTCTAAAAGTGTGTTCTTTCAAGTCTCACAGTGACTTGCTCAGATTATATAATATGACTTGATAGAAAAAATAGATTGAGTTACCACATAAAGCACATGAATGTAACACTAGACTAATGGTTCTCATCTGGTTCTGTTTCAAAATTAAGTGACAAAAACAGGGAAAAAGACAAAGATGCCACAAAGCATGTTTATGCATGTTAAATGTTTATTACAAAAGTGTAAAAGAAAGTTTACACGTATGAATATTTACAGTAGTCAAACATTTCAGGTATGATTTTTTACGATAGATCACTCCAGAAAAGTTTCAGAAAAGTCCTCAGTCCATAGAATAAACGTAAACGTTGGGGGAAAAAAGGAACGATGAATCCAATGAACACAAGAGTCTCCTTGCGTTTGTAGTGCAAAAGGTTTATATAGTGCAACAGTTGGTGTGACGATCAGTATTGAAGTAGCTTGGTGGGAAATGCCACTAGGAACAGATGAAATCCTCTTGGAATAATGGATAAAAAAACCTTCAACAACAAATCGGCCGCATCGGATCTCACAGGGTTTATGATCACAAATTATCTGCTTCAACATCATTTGATCATACGTGATCTGTCAAGCACGTGCGCTCCCTCTGCAAACATGCGTCTCCTATTAGTGACGTCATGCACAGCGTGCATGTCACGACGATCATTTTGCTTCGTTAATAGTTCTTGTAATTATCCTAAAATGTACAGCATCACAGCATAACTATTTTAATACCGTTTCAGTTTTTTTCTTTATTGAAAATAAATGATTATCAATGATAAATGTCTTCTATTTATTGTCATTATTTGTAGTCAGCTCACTTCTGACCTGGGTTTCAGTGAAGTCTTCTGGTAATCGGGCAGGAAACCACCGAGCAGATTTGTGCCATTAGTAAGTTGAGCTCAAGAAACATTGCTTAATATAATAGTTTATTAACTATTATTAACTTTTTTTTTTTTTTTTTTTTTTATTAATACTGATTCATGATCAGAACAAATCTGTAAACCAACAATTGAGAACCACTGCTCCAAAGCATTTATATGAAAAATGTAAAATGTGTGGGTTCCTGTGGGTGCTTGGATTCCTGAAGTCTACCAACTGGCCCTCGTTTCGTGTGGGATCTAGATCATTTTTAGAGGAATTGAAATTGAAGGTGAAAGGTTAGAAATCTGCCGTTAAGTTTCATATTAGTCACAATAAAAGACACTCACCTGGGAATGCTGGACTACCTGGAGGGCCTGGCATTCCTGTCTGACCAACAGACCCATCAAGACCTGGTGCGCCCGCTCCCCAATGGACTACTGCTATGGACAATGTTATGTGGGACCAAAATACCTGGATGTCCCTTAGGACCAGGAAGACCTGAAAGCACAATAACCTCTCAACATCATCATCCAAGACAGCAGTCCTGCGGGAAACAGAAATAGTTCTATAAGATTATCTACTGATCTAGTAAAGATCTAATTATCAACTAATTCAATTAAGTTCTTGCTGTAATGTGTGCCATTACAGAGAATTTAGAACGTGTCAAAAGCTTCTCATTTAATATTCAAAAATGCTCTGCCTCTCTCTTGTGATGTTGATTGGTTGATGAGAGAATCACATCTTTTAAACTATCAAGACTAGGATTTTCATTCCTTGAGGTTCACTTTGGGTCGATGTCGATGAAACAACCTTGTGATTTACAGAAAAAGCATTGTAAGATTGTGCATTACTTACAGTTTGCTGAATTAGCTGCTTTCAGATTTAATAAAGCTGAAACTAATTTGTATGAACTCTCCATTACTCTGTACCTCTTTTACGAAGCAATATTCAGTCAAATGCCCTGAACATATACGACACGAACCTGGGCGGCCTCAGACATTAAAAATAAATCTGTTCCCTTCATGATCCTGCAAACTCTGGAACAATCTCCCTAACGCTGTTCGGGAAGCAGACACACTCTGTCAGTTTAAATCTAGATTAAAGACACGTCTTTTTAACCTAGCCTACACACAACACTCTAATACACTTCTATTGTTCAAATCCATTAAAGGATCGTTAGGCTGCATTCATTAGATTAGCTGGAGCTGGGAACACTCCTCATAAAACACAATGTACTCGTGACATTGTAAAAAGAATGGCATCTTTGCTAATATTAGTCTGTTTCTTTCTCATTCTGTTTCTCAGCTTGTATCCAGATCAGATGGTGGATCAGCACCCAGAGATGATGCTCATCTGAGACCAGAACGCGCTCACACACAAAGTCGGTTGCACAATTTAGCTGCAATTAAAATTGAACTGGAAATGAAATGCTGGGAGTCCAGCCAGAGGAGAAGTGGCCCTTAACTGAGCCTGTTTTTTGTTTCTTCATTCTGTATGGATGGGCTTTTAGTTCCTCTGACTTGCTTAGTTGGGGACACTTCATTTCTAGAGATTATCGTCAGTTGGATTACAGAGACCGTTTCTGCATTTAATAACAAATTGTTCAATCTTGTCATTATAAGATCCCTATCATTGTACTCTTTTATTTGATACTGTTCAGTGCTTTGATAAAATTGTTAAATGCGTTATATAAATAAAAGTGATTGATTGATTGAGAACAGGTCCATTTCCACTTGATTTCAAACATCCATAAGGTGAAATGAACTGTTTCACTAATAAGAAACATGTCAGGCATTTTAAAGTATTACTATTTTATTATGTATCTCCTAAGAGGCTCAATCTGGTAGCTGAGCCAGTCTCTTACAAGAAATGAGAAGTGTTTTTCCCTAACATCTCTTCTCTCACTCATCTACCCACAGCACATATACAGTACATATACTGTGTGTGTGTGTGTGTGTGTGTGTGTGTGTGTGTGTGTGTGTGTGTGTGTGTGTGTGTTTGGGATGACATCAAGGGATCTAGGAGAGCAGTATTTGAGCCCAAAGAAAACTGCGCTCTGCTGTCTGTCTCTCTCTCTCTCTCTCTCTCTCTCTCCGGACAGATAAGCAAACACTACAACTGCACAAGAGCCACAAGTTACAAGCAATATCAGACAGTGAAAGTTTACAGGTCAGATGTGTGAGAGATGTGTGACAGATCTCCGTGAGATGAAGCCACTATTCCCCTCCCACTTAAACATGAGCTCGATCTCCTCAAGACAGAGACTCCTGGCATCTTATAGTCTGCTGTAGAGAGAATCCAGCTCCTGACACACGGGGCTGTTAAAGGAATAATGCTGATTCAGCATAAATTACTACAGATTCAGAGATAGGCAGTTATTTCCAAATTATTTCCAGTTGTTTAAGCAGAAATGTGTTCGTTACAGTCAGGCACTTGAAGCTGAAGTGAATACATTTTTGTTAAAATCATTACGTATCAAGTGCAAAAATGTGCTTTATTCACGATGAAGCACAGCTATGAGCACTTCACCCAAAACACCAGAAGAGTAGAGCAGAAACAGTTGTGAGATAATGAATGAATCACAAGAGAAAGGATGAAAACAATAGACAGAATGTGAATGAGTCTGAGCAAAATAACCTGCCTGACAGAAAAGACAGAAAAACTAGACAGTTATCAAGATCAAATGAGTTCTGTGTCATTTTATTTTATTTTACCTTTTCAGTTTTTAATTATTATAATACACACATCTCCAGTAATAAAACTAAACCAAGAATAATAATGTGCCAATCAGATGAAATCAATATCAACAAAATTAATGTAGTCATTTTTTGCACTAAAGAAGTGTCACAGAAGTGCACAAAATCAGCATTTACTCTTCAACTCAGAAGTGACATGAAAGTATTTAAACTCATAATCACAAGGTTTTCAGATTTTTGTTAAATTATTCTGATTGATATTAGATTCATTAAAAATTCGACTAAAACGTCCAGTAGGTGGCGGCAAGTCACCGTTTAAACGATTCGTTCAACAGTCGATCAAGAAAATCTCCTAAAATGTAAGTCGCGCGTATTGTTTATTGTTTTCCAAAATCAATGTCACTGTATGAACGTATTCATTTCATTTCATTTCATTTCATTTCACTTGGACTTTCCAGTTTACCAGTTTAAATGATCCGATCTCAAAACCTAACTTGTGCCACAAAGCAGGGTTTTTAGCGGTTTAATGCGCTTCATGCATGTTTGCTTATTGCTTTACCTCGTCAAAAACGAAGCGATATACAATTAGATAATTAATATAAAGTATATTAGATATGAATGCTATCGTGATTTATTCGCATTTTTTAAATTCGCATTCTTGTCAGCAGAATGACGTGACGTGATTTCTATGGCAATTAGAATGTTGTAGAAAGACCCGAAAAAACGTCATCAGTTTGTTGGTTGAAGTTTCGGAGTATCTTGATAAGTCACAAACGGTTTTATCGTGAGACAGCTACTTTTTGGCTAAAAAGCTAGTGATGGAGTGCTGTGTACTTCTAAAATACACCACCAACACGGCCGTGTCCCATCTTCATCAGCTTGATGAGACGCCTGTTGGTCCCGGTGTGAATGATGATGGGAGAAAAAGTGAAAAAGGCAGAGAGGAGCTTCTGGAGGTGGCCTTTTGGGAGAGCTGAGAATGATGGACAGAAAAAGGAGGCAAAGATAGAGAAGGAAAGGAAGAATGGCCGGAAATGGCCCGCTCTTCGCTTTCATCTCCACAGATCTGGAAAATATGACCTGGTCGAGGCTGAGAAGAAGTTCAAGTGTGAGGCGGGAACATATCAGAGACGTGATAATGGTACAATCATATAAATGTGCTCTGATTATACAAGTGGAAATGAAAATGAATCGATTCCTCAGTGACTGAAACCTCTAGTATCTGCTGTCATCATTACATCAAGTATTTAGAACTGTAGAGATCAGAAATTTAGAAAGGCTGAGAAAAGTTGAATTTAGAAATCAAGTCCAAATTGGCCCTAAATACAGAAAAGCTGAAATTTGAAGATGCAGCATCTTATATTAATACAATTGATTTTGAATTGATTCATATTATAGCTCCAGCTTCAGAAGGCCCTCCTGCTGCTGAAGAACAGCCAGAGCAGGACGTCCTGGGCAAGGGTAAGAATAATAAATCAATGAGAGTTAGAAAATGTTATTTTGGAATGATACATTTTGTAAAAAAGGATCTAAAACCGCATTTCACACTAACTACAACTGTTCACCTTTTAATAGGCCACATCATGAGAAATTATAAAATCGGTCCCAAGCTGGGTTCAGGCGGATTTGGTTTGGTGTGTGAAGGAACCCGCAATGAGGATGAACTCAAGGTTTTATTACATTTTTTTGGCTTCAACAAACTTTTTATTCTTATAGTTTATTTCTTCAGGATTCATGAACATCATGACCTCTTTGCTCATGCTAACTGTTAACCCTTTGTTTTGTTGATCAGGTGGCTGTGAAATTTTCAGTGAAGGCACCAAACATGCCAAACATCTCAGTGGTGAGTAGTCTGCACTCTCTGTCATTACTTCTCAGTCGCTGTTTTCAATTCATAGCATCTTATATTTATGTTAATCACTGCCAATGATTGGTCAACTGTCTTGAAGTCTTTATTTGGGAAACCACCTTCATCGAACAGTCATGCTTTCTCTTTTAGCCTGGTCATCCCAATCGCCTGCCGTTGGAGATCGGCTTGACACTCATGGCCAATAAGGGCCCCAGCGCTCCTCAAATAATTCAACTGCTGGACTGGGAAGAGGAGACGGACCACTACATTATGGTTATGGAGCGGCCCTCACCTTGCATGGATCTGCTTAGTTTCATGGAGCTCCACGGAGGAATCCTCGACGAGCGCACGGCGCGATACGTCATGCGGCAGGTCATTTGTGCCGCTAAGGCTTGCTTTGAGAAGGTGTCTTCCATCGGGACATTAAACCGGAGAACCTGCTGGTGAACCCGACACCATGGAGGTCAAATTGATTGACTTTGGTTGCGGGGCCCTTATGAAAAAATCGGCCTTCAAAGACTTCTGTGGTACGTTACACAAACCATTACTCACAAAAGAAAAAAACATGTAACGTGTAGTCGGCATGCTGTGGAAGTGTATGAACATCAGACAACATCTCTTTCTTCCAGGCACAGAACAGTACTTTCCTCCAGAGTACAAGTTCAAGGGCACATACCATGCCAAGCCCATGACAGTGTGGTCTTTGGGGATTGTGCTGTTTGAAATGGTGTGCGGGGATTTTCCCACAGCGGGCGACCTGTACTTGATCGCCGCCAACATCTGGACCAGGCCAGGCCTGTCACAAGGTGAGATCTTCATCAAACACAAAAAAGAGCAGGTGTGAAGTATAAGCTAATAATGAGACATCTCTTTGTTTTTGCACAGAATGCTGCGATCTGATTTGTGATTGCCTGCAGCCGGGCCAAAGAAGAGACTTGCTCTAAAGAAGATCCATCTCCATGACTGGTTTGAAGTATGTTAAACATTACATTAAGTACATTAAAATTGTGTTTTTGTTTCAGGTCATGGATTGAGACAAGATGTCACGTCCACTCTTCTGTTCTCAGTCTGCGCTTCATCTGCTGGACCGACACGAGTGACCTTTCCTTCCCTCCATTCAGGCCTCAATATAGAGCCGAGCCACCCCGCCTTGACTTCAAGCAGCAATATTTGCGTCTGGCTGTATTGCTCAATAATTTGTGTATTGATCTTTACTGAATAGTTGTTTGTAAATCATTATTATATTCATATACTTGTCTCATAAAGAAAACTGTATAAAAAAACCTATAAGAAATGTATAAGAAATTTGTAAGACATTTATTTTACAATAAATCTGTAAGCAAATAAATAATAAGTGTCTGTTCATAATTATATTGCATTGTTTATATTGCAAATTAATTTCAGTCCCTTCTGAAACTGTTACGGCCACACAGCTTCCTGTCATGATCACAGACCAAACATCTACTGTTATCTGACATCTCTCACACTTTAAAATGAATAGAATTAAAGATATTTATCAGAGATATTTAAAAACTATACATTTGTTCACCTTTAGATGAACACTTGTGATGTTAAGTTTTGTCACCGGTCACGTGGTAATAAAGATTGAAAAAAAATTCAAAACAAAGGTATTATAATCAAACACAACAACTAAAAGTCGGAATACTTTTATTTGAGGTTTCATACAAGTACTTTATGATTAATTTATAATAAATTATAGCTAGGTATAATTAATAATAAATATTTAGATTATATTTTAGAATTAACTGTAGCAGAATTAACGTTACAGTTATTTCATCTGTTTGTCCACCGAGCAGACAATATAATTCTTTATCAATTCTAAGAAAGCTTATTTTCCTGGCCAAGGAAGAATAGCTTTCCTACTCTGCAGTACTAGCAGTAATTTAGCATGTAGGAAGGGTCAACATTCAGTGACTTCAAATTGTGAGCAGACAATTAACTGTGAATATAAGGGATTTAATCAACAAGCTATAGATAACATACAACATATTAACAAAACACACACACACACACACACACATATATATATATATATATATATATATATATATATATATATATATATATATATATATATATAGCAAATACAGCAAAGTAAGGAAGAAAGAGAGAGAGAGAGAAGGAGAAGAATGCTAGTATTTCACATCAATTAACTACAACCTAGTGAGAATCATCAAAGAATCAAAATTCACCTTAAAAGGGGCTCAAACTTAAACACGCATCCAACTAGTTATAAAAGTTACTTGCATTAGTTTTTGTTGCTGCAAAAGAATCCTGATGACAAGAAGTTCTTGATGATTTCTCTAGGTGTGAGCTGGGGGAACCTCTGGTTCCTCTTGAAGGTAAGAAAGTCCACAGCGAGATGACAAAGTTATTTGAAGGTAACTACCAGAAGGTTGGACTCAAGAGTTGAGTCTGTAGAGAATCCGTCTCAAAGAAAGGAAGGAATAGTTGGTGTTAGGGACTTTTGATAGTTCCTGACACACCCACTGCTTGATTGGAATTGCCAATCAGAGGCATGGATTTTGAGCGAGAGAAAAGTTTCTTTGTTTGCTTTTATGGCCCATTGGCATCTTTATTGCTGGTCTGGAGAGTTGGAGCAACTTTACTCCAAAACACAGTAAAAATGGTATGATGCACTTCATGATTCTATGCGGTAAATCATCATTTGAGGCATGACAAGAGGATCGTTTTGATACCATGAGGTATAAGTGTTCATAATAATGGCTTAAAATAAAGAAAATGTCCCTATGTGTGTGCGTGATTCAGACAGTAATGGCGTGGCCAGACCACATCTCTAGTGAATCCATAGGTGAATGGCACGGGGTTTGTTACTCCTCGTTGGAATGGGTTCGGGCTTTGATGTAGGGACTAGAGAGCAAATCTGTTTAGCATCTCTGTGATAATGGGGAACCACGGGCAATTTAACACCTGCAAAGATGTAGACATGAGGTCCAGGTGTGTAATTTATCAGCAAATGTTAAAAGGTGAAAAGGGTCCTTTAAGACAACGACCAAATAAGCATCTTGATCTTAGCCAGACGCTACAACATCTTTTTACCAAGGGCATGATAAGAATAAACCCCAGTCTAACCACTTAAAGACACATGATGAGATGTAAGACGAACAGAAGTAAATGTATACTCAGGGCTACCAATGAGAGACTGAGGCTTAGTGGTCACAGTGGTTATATATCAACCAGCCTCTCTATGAGACTGGCCGACTCAAAATTAGTCTATTTATCATCTGCAATGCACACAGGAAATTAGACATTTTATAAAAAAGAAATGAGCTTTTGAATATAAAAATATTATACACACTTTTGGTCGTTGAATTACTGAGGCTGAAAACCTATACCTCAAAAGACCAAGAGATGATCTTTAAGGTATTATCCATTCTCCTCATGTTTGATGGATGTTTAAATGTTCTCATCAATCAAGAATATGATATATCATTGGGTGAACTTGATGAATTTAGATCAACTGCATGTGAATGAACTTTAACATATTTTTAAGTTCAGTGCAATTCATTTAGGATATGTATGGGGTTAAACTAATCCTTTCAAGTGACAACCAAGAGGACAATCTTATTCATGTAGATTGCAAAGTGCTGGTTTGTCTAAGAACAATGAATGCTGTGTCTATGAGAGATGCTGCAGAACAGTAAGGCAAAACAAAATTGCACGTGCAGAAAGAAGGGAGGAAAGCATCCGTGTGGGAACGCAATAAAGAAACAGAGTTGTAGAGAGGACAAGGACATGAGGATCTCCCAGAGGAGAGTGTGTCAAAAATCTAACGTTACCTTACACATTTGGCTGCTGTTAATTACATTTCTACTAATATACAATCTACCTAATATGACACTACAATTACTTCTAAAAGTGTGTTCTTTCAAGTCTCACAGTGACTTGCTCAGATTATATAATATGACTTGATAGAAAAAATAGATTGAGTTACCACATAAAGCACATGAATGTAACACTAGACTAATGGTTCTCATCTGGTTCTGTTTCAAAATTAAGTGACAAAAACAGGGAAAAAGACAAAGATGCCACAAAGCATGTTTATGCATGTTAAATGTTTATTACAAAAGTGTAAAAGAAAGTTTACACGTATGAATATTTACAGTAGTCAAACATTTCAGGTATGATTTTTACGATAGATCACTCCAGAAAAGTTTCAGAAAAGTCCTCAGTCCATAGAATAAACGTAAACGTTGGGGGAAAAAGGAACGATGAATCCAATGAACACAAGAGTCTCCTTGCGTTTTTAGTGCAAAAAGGTTTATATAGTGCAACAGTTGGTGTGACGATCAGTATTGAAGTAGCTTGGTGGGAAATGCCACTAGGAACAGATGAAATCCTCTTGGAATAATGGATAAAAAAACCTTCAACAACAAATCGGCCGCATCGGATCTCACAGGGTTTATGATCACAAATTATCTGCTTCAACATCATTTGATCATACGTGATCTGTCAAGCACGTGCGCTCCTCTGCAAACATGCGTCTCCTATTAGTGACGCCATGCACAGCGTGCATGTCACGACGATCATTTTGCTTCGGTTAATAGTTCTTGTAATTATCCTAAAATGTACAGCATCACAGCATAACTATTTTAATACCGTTTCAGTTTTTTTCTTTATTGAAAATAAATGATTATCAATGATAAATGTCTTCTATTTATTGTCATTATTTGTAGTCAGCTCACTTCTGACCTGGGTTTCAGTGAAGTCTTCTGGTAATCGGGCAGAAACCACCGAGCAGATTTGTGCCATTAGTAAGTTGAGCTCAAGAAACATTGCTTAATATAATAGTTTATTAACTATTATTAACTTTTTTTTTCTTTTTTTTTTTTTTATTAATACTGATTCATGATCAGAACAAATCTGTAAACCAACAATTGAGAACCACTGCTCCAAAGCATTTATATGAAAAATGTAAAATGTGTGGGTTCCTGTGGGTGCTTGGATTCCTGAAGTCTACCAACTGGCCCTCGTTTCGTGTGGGATCTAGATCATTTTTAGAGGAATTGAAATTGAAGGTGAAAGGTTAGAAATCTGCCGTTAAGTTTCATATTAGTCACAATAAAAGACACTCACCTGGGAATGCTGGACTACCTGGAGGGCCTGGCATTCCTGTCTGACCAACAGACCCATCAAGACCTGGTGCGCCCGCTCCCAATGGACTACTGCTATGGACAATGTTATGTGGGACCAAAATACCTGGATGTCCCTTAGGACCAGGAAGACCTGAAAGCACAATAACCTCTCAACATCATCATCCAAGACAGCAGTCCTGCGGGAAACAGAAATAGTTCTATAAGATTATCTACTGATCTAGTAAAGATCTAATTATCAACTAATTCAATTAAGTTCTTGCTGTAATGTGTGCCATTACAGAGAATTTAGAACGTGTCAAAAGCTTCTCATTTAATATTCAAAAATGCTCTGCCTCTCTCTTGTGATGTTGATTGGTTGATGAGAGAATCACATCTTTTAAACTATCAAGACTAGGATTTTCATTCCTTGAGGTTCACTTTGGGTCGATGTCGATGAAACAACCTTGTGATTTACAGAAAAAGCATTGTAAGATTGTGCATTACTTACAGTTTGCTGAATTAGCTGCTTTCAGATTTAATAAAGCTGAAACTAATTTGTATGAACTCTCCATTACTCTGTACCTCTTTTACGAAGCAATATTCAGTCAAATGCCCTGAACATATACGACACGAACCTGGGCGGCCTCAGACATTAAAAATAAATCTGTTCCCTTCATGATCCTGCAAACTCTGGAACAATCTCCCTAACGCTGTTCGGGAAGCAGACACACTCTGTCAGTTTAAATCTAGATTAAAGACACGTCTTTTTAACCTAGCCTACACACAACACTCTAATACACTTCTATTGTTCAAATCCATTAAAGGATCGTTAGGCTGCATTCATTAGATTAGCTGGAGCTGGGAACACTCCTCATAAAACACAATGTACTCGTGACATTGTAAAAAGAATGGCATCTTTGCTAATATTAGTCTGTTTCTTTCTCATTCTGTTTCTCAGCTTGTATCCAGATCAGATGGTGGATCAGCACCCAGAGATGATGCTCATCTGAGACCAGAACGCGCTCACACACAAAGTCGGTTGCACAATTTAGCTGCAATTAAAATTGAACTGGAAATGAAATGCTGGGAGTCCAGCCAGAGGAGAAGTGGCCCTTAACTGAGCCTGTTTTTTGTTTCTTCATTCTGTATGGATGGGCTTTTAGTTCCTCTGACTTGCTTAGTTGGGGACACTTCATTTCTAGAGATTATCGTCAGTTGGATTACAGAGACCGTTTCTGCATTTAATAACAAATTGTTCAATCTTGTCATTATAAGATCCCTATCATTGTACTCTTTTATTTGATACTGTTCAGTGCTTTGATAAAATTGTTAAATGCGTTATATAAATAAAAGTGATTGATTGATTGAGAACAGGTCCATTTCCACTTGATTTCAAACATCCATAAGGTGAAATGAACTGTTTCACTAATAAGAAACATGTCAGGCATTTTAAAGTATTACTATTTTATTATGTATCTCCTAAGAGGCTCAATCTGGTAGCTGAGCCAGTCTCTTACAAGAAATGAGAAGTGTTTTTCCCTAACATCTCTTCTCTCACTCATCTACCCACAGCACATATACAGTACATATACTGTGTGTGTGTGTGTGTGTGTGTGTGTGTGTGTGTGTGTGTGTGTGTGTGTGTGTGTGTGTTTGGGATGACATCAAGGGATCTAGGAGAGCAGTATTTGAGCCCAAAGAAAACTGCGCTCTGCTGTCTGTCTCTCTCTCTCTCTCTCTCTCTCTCTCTCCGGACAGATAAGCAAACACTACAACTGCACAAGAGCCACAAGTTACAAGCAATATCAGACAGTGAAAGTTTACAGGTCAGATGTGTGAGAGATGTGTGACAGATCTCCGTGAGATGAAGCCACTATTCCCCTCCCACTTAAACATGAGCTCGATCTCCTCAAGACAGAGACTCCTGGCATCTTATAGTCTGCTGTAGAGAGAATCCAGCTCCTGACACACGGGGCTGTTAAAGGAATAATGCTGATTCAGCATAAATTACTACAGATTCAGAGATAGGCAGTTATTTCCAAATTATTTCCAGTTGTTTAAGCAGAAATGTGTTCGTTACAGTCAGGCACTTGAAGCTGAAGTGAATACATTTTTGTTAAAATCATTACGTATCAAGTGCAAAAATGTGCTTTATTCACGATGAAGCACAGCTATGAGCACTTCACCCAAAACACCAGAAGAGTAGAGCAGAAACAGTTGTGAGATAATGAATGAATCACAAGAGAAAGGATGAAAACAATAGACAGAATGTGAATGAGTCTGAGCAAAATAACCTGCCTGACAGAAAAGACAGAAAAACTAGACAGTTATCAAGATCAAATGAGTTCTGTGTCATTTTATTTTATTTTACCTTTTCAGTTTTTAATTATTATAATACACACATCTCCAGTAATAAAACTAAACCAAGAATAATAATGTGCCAATCAGATGAAATCAATATCAACAAAATTAATGTAGTCATTTTTTGCACTAAAGAAGTGTCACAGAAGTGCACAAAATCAGCATTTACTCTTCAACTCAGAAGTGACATGAAAGTATTTAAACTCATAATCACAAGGTTTTCAGATTTTTGTTAAATTATTCTGATTGATATTAGATTCATTAAAAATTCGACTAAAACGTCCAGTAGGTGGCGGCAAGTCACCGTTTAAACGATTCGTTCAACAGTCGATCAAGAAAATCTCCTAAAATGTAAGTCGCGTATTGTTTATTGTTTTCCAAAATCAATGTCACTGTATGAACGTATTCATTTCATTTCATTTCATTTCATTTCATTTCACTTGGACTTTCCAGTTTACCAGTTTAAATGATCCGATCTCAAAAACCTAACTTGTGCCACAAAGCAGGGTTTTTTAGCGGTTTAATGCGCTTCATGCATGTTTGCTTATTGCTTTACCTCGTCAAAAACGAAGCGATATACAATTAGATAATTAATATAAAGTATATTAGATATGAATGCTATCGTGATTTATTCGCATTTTTTAAATTCGCATTCTTGTCAGCAGAATGACGTGACGTGATTTCTATGGCAATTAGAATGTTGTAGAAAGACCCGAAAAAACGTCATCAGTTTGTTGGTTGAAGTTTCGGAGTATCTTGATAAGTCACAAACGGTTTTATCGTGAGACAGCTACTTTTTGGCTAAAAAAGCTAGTGATGGAGTGCTGTGTACTTCTAAAATACACCACCAACACGGCCGTGTCCCATCTTCATCAGCTTGATGAGACGCCTGTTGGTCCCGGTGTGAATGATGATGGGAGAAAAGTGAAAAGGCAGAGAGGAGCTTCTGGAGGTGGCCTTTTGGGAGAGCTGAGAATGATGGACAGAAAAAGGAGGCAAAGATAGAGAAGGAAAGGAAGAATGGCCGGAAATGGCCCGCTTCTTAGCTTTCATCTCCACAGATCTGGAAAATATGACCTGGTCGAGGCTGAGAAGAAGTTCAAGTGTGAGGCGGAACATATCAGAGACGTGATAATGGTACAATCATATAAATGTGCTCTGATTATACAAGTGGAAATGAAAATGAATCGATTCCTCAGTGACTGAAACCTCTAGTATCTGCTGTCATCATTACATCAAGTATTTAGAACTGTAGAGATCAGAAATTTAGAAAGGCTGAGAAAAGTTGAATTTAGAAATCAAGTCCAAATTGGCCCTAAATACAGAAAAGCTGAAATTTGAAGATGCAGCATCTTATATTAATACAATTGATTTTGAATTGATTCATATTATAGCTCCAGCTTCAGAAGGCCCTCCTGCTGCTGAAGAACAGCCAGAGCAGGACGTCCTGGGCAAGGGTAAGAATAATAAATCAATGAGAGTTAGAAAATGTTATTTTGGAATGATACATTTTGTAAAAAGGATCTAAAACCGCATTTCACACTAACTACAACTGTTCACCTTTTTTAATAGGCCACATCATGAGAAATTATAAAATCGGTCCCAAGCTGGGTTCAGGCGGATTTGGTTTGGTGTGTGAAGGAACCATAATGAGGATGAACTCAAGGTTTTATTACATTTTTTTGGCTTCAACAAACTTTTTATTCTTATAGTTTATTTCTTCAGGATTCATGAACATCATGACCTCTTTGCTCATGCTAACTGTTAACCCTTTGTTTTGTTGATCAGGTGGCTGTGAAATTTTCAGTGAAGGCACCAAACATGCCAAACATCTCAGTGGTGAGTAGTCTGCACTCTCTGTCATTACTTCTCAGTCGCTGTTTTCAATTCATAGCATCTTATATTTATGTTAATCACTGCCAATGATTGGTCAACTGTCTTGAAGTCTTTATTTGGGAAACCACCTTCATCGAACAGTCATGCTTTCTCTTTTAGCCTGGTCATCCCAATCGCCTGCCGTTGGAGATCGGCTTGACACTCATGGCCAATAAGGGCCCCAGCGCTCCTCAAATAATTCAACTGCTGGACTGGGAAGAGGAGACGGACCACTACATTATGGTTATGGAGCGGCCCTCACCTTGCATGGATCTGCTTAGTTTCATGGAGCTCCACGGAGGAATCTCTCGACGAGCGCACGGCGCGATACGTCATCATGCGCAGGTCATTTGTGCCGCTAAGGCTTGCTTTGAGAAGGGTGTCTTCCATCGGGACATTAAACCGGAGAACCTGCTGGTGAACCCGGACACCATGGAGGTCAAATTGATTGACTTTGGTTGCGGGGCCCTTATGAAAAAATCGGCCTTCAAAGACTTCTGTGGTACGCTACACAAACCATTACTCACAAAAGAAAAAAACATGTAACGTGTAGTCGGCATGCTGTGGAAGTGTATGAACATCAGACAACATCTCTTTCTTCCAGGCACAGAACAGTACTTTCCTCCAGAGTACAAGTTCAAGGGCACATACCATGCCAAGCCCATGACAGTGTGGTCTTTGGGGATTGTGCTGTTTGAAATGGTGTGCGGGATTTTCCCACAGCGGGCGACCTGTACTTGATCGCCGCCAACATCTGGACCAGGCCAGGCCTGTCACAAGGTGAGATCTTCATCAAACACAAAAAAGAGCAGGTGTGAAGTATAAGCTAATAATGAGACATCTCTTTGTTTTTGCACAGAATGCTGCGATCTGATTTGTGATTGCCTGCAGCCGAAGCCAAAGAAGAGACTTGCTCTAAAGAAGATCCATCTCCATGACTGGTTTGAAGTATGTTAAACATTACATTAAGTACATTAAAATTGTGTTTTTGTTTCAGGTCATGGATTGAGACAAGATGTCACGTCCACTCTTCTGTTCTCAGTCTGCGCTTCATCTGCTGGACCGACACGAGTGACCTTTCCTTCCCTCCATTCAGGCCTCAATATAGAGCCGAGCCACCCCGTCCTTGACTTCAAGCAGCAATATTTGCGTCTGGCTGTATTGCTCAATAATTTGTGTATTGATCTTTACTGAATAGTTGTTTGTAAATCATTATTATATTCATATACTTGTCTCATAAAGAAAACTGTATAAAAAAACCTATAAGAAATGTATAAGAAATTTGTAAGACATTTATTTTACAATAAATCTGTAAGCAAATAAATAATAAGTGTCTGTTCATAATTATATTGCATTGTTTATATTGCAAATTAATTTCAGTCCCTTCTGAAACTGTTACGGCCACACAGCTTCCTGTCATGATCACAGACCAAACATCTACTGTTATCTGACATCTCTCACACTTTAAAATGAATAGAATTAAAGATATTTATCAGAGATATTTAAAAACTATACATTTGTTCACCTTTAGATGAACACTTGTGATGTTAAGTTTTGTCACCGGTCACGTGGTAATAAAGATTGAAAAAATTCAAAACAAAGGTATTATAATCAAACACAACAACTAAAAGTCGGAATACTTTTATTTGAGGTTTCATACAAGTACTTTATGATTAATTTATAATAAATTATAGCTAGGTATAATTAATAATAAATATTTAGATTATATTTTAGAATTAACTGTAGCAGAATTAACGTTACAGTTATTTCATCTGTTTGTCCACCGAGCAGACAATATAATTCTTTATCAATTCTAAGAAAGCTTATTTTCCTGGCCAAGGAAGAATAGCTTTCCTACTCAGTACTAGCAGTAATTTAGCATGTAGGAAGGGTCAACATTCAGTGACTTCAAATTGTGAGCAGACAATTAACTGTGAATATAAGGGATTTAATCAACAAGCTATAGATAACATACAACATATTAACAAAGCACACACACACACACACACACACACACATATATATATATATATATATATATATATATATATATATATATATATATATATATATATATATATACAGCAAAGTAAGGAAGAAAGAGAGAGAGAGAGAGAGAGAAGAGAAGAATGCTAGTATTTCACATCAATTAACTACAACCTAGTGAGAATCATCAAAGAATCAAAATTCACCTTAAAAGGGGCTCAAACTTAAACACGCATCCAACTAGTTATAAAAGTTACTTGCATTAGTTTTTGTTGCTGCAAAAGAATCCTGATGACAAGAAGTTCTTGATGATTTCTCTAGGTGTGAGCTGGGGGAACCTCTGGTTCCTCTTGAAGGTAAGAAAGTCCACAGCGAGATGACAAAGTTATTTGAAGGTAACTACCAGAAGGTTGGACTCAAGAGTTGAGTCTGTAGAGAATCCGTCTCAAAAAGAAAGGAAGGAATAGTTGGTGTTAGGGACTTTTGATAGTTCCCTGACACACCCACTGCTTGATTGGAATTGCCAATCAGAGGCATGGATTTTGAGCGAGAGAAAAGTTTCTTTGTTTGCTTTTATGGCCCATTGGCATCTTTATTGCTGGTCTGGAGAGTTGGAGCAACTTTACTCCAAAACACAGTAAAAATGGTATGATGCACTTCATGATTCTATGCGGTAAATCATCATTTGAGGCATGACAAGAGGATCGTTTTGATACCATGAGGTATAAGTGTTCATAATAATGGCTTAAAATAAAGAAAATGTCCCTATGTGTGTGCGTGATTCGTATTGCAATGGCGTGGCCAGACCACATCTCTAGTGAATCCATAGGTGAATGGCACGGGGGTTTGTTACTCCTCGTTGGAATGGGTTCGGGGCTTTGATGTAGGGACTAGAGAGCAAATCTGTTTAGCATCTCTGTGATAATGGGGGAACCACGGGCAATTTAACACCTGCAAAGATGTAGACATGAGGTCCAGGTGTGTAATTTATCAGCAAATGTTAAAAGGTGAAAAGGGTCCTTTAAGACAACGACCAAATAAGCATCTTGATCTTAGCCAGACGCTACAACATCTTTTTACCAAGGGCATGATAAGAATAAACCCCAGTCTAACCACTTAAAGACACATGATGAGATGTAAGACGAACAGAAGTAAATGTATACTCAGGGCTACCAATGAGAGACTGAGGCTTAGTGGTCACAGTGGTTATATATCAACCAGCCTCTCTATGAGACTGGCCGACTCAAAATTAGTCTATTTATCATCTGCAATGCACACAGGAAATTAGACATTTTATAAAAAGAAATGAGCTTTTGAATATAAAAATATTATACACACTTTTGGTCGTTGAATTACTGAGGCTGAAAACCTATACCTCAAAAGACCAAGAGATGATCTTTAAGGTATTATCCATTCTCCTCATGTTTGATGGATGTTTAAATGTTCTCATCAATCAAGAATATGATATATCATTGGGTGAACTTGATGAATTTAGATCAACTGCATGTGAATGAACTTTAACATATTTTTAAGTTCAGTGCAATTCATTTAGGATATGTATGGGGTTAAACTAATCCTTTCAAGTGACAACCAAGAGGACAATCTTATTCATGTAGATTGCAAAGTGCTGGTTTGTCTAAGAACAATGAATGCTGTGTCTATGAGAGATGCTGCAGAACAGTAAGGCAAAACAAAATTGCACGTGCACGCAGAAAGAAGGGAGGAAAGCATCCGTGTGGGAACGCAATAAAGAAACAGAGTTGTAGAGAGGACAAGGACATGAGGATCTCCCAGAGGAGAGTGTGTCAAAAAATCTAACGTTACCTTACACATTTGGCTGCTGTTAATTACATTTCTACTAATATACAATCTACCTAATATGACACTACAATTACTTCTAAAAGTGTGTTCTTTCAAGTCTCACAGTGACTTGCTCAGATTATATAATATGACTTGATAGAAAAAATAGATTGAGTTACCACATAAAGCACATGAATGTAACACTAGACTAATGGTTCTCATCTGGTTCTGTTTCAAAATTAAGTGACAAAAACAGGGAAAAAGACAAAGATGCCACAAAGCATGTTTATGCATGTTAAATGTTTATTACAAAAGTGTAAAAGAAAGTTTACACGTATGAATATTTACAGTAGTCAAACATTTCAGGTATGATTTTTTACGATAGATCACTCCAGAAAAGTTTCAGAAAAGTCCTCAGTCCATAGAATAAACGTAAACGTTGGGGGAAAAAAGGAACGATGAATCCAATGAACACAAGAGTCTCCTTGCGTTTTTTGTAGTGCAAAAGGTTTATATAGTGCAACAGTTGGTGTGACGATCAGTATTGAAGTAGCTTGGTGGGAAATGCCACTAGGAACAGATGAAATCCTCTTGGAATAATGGATAAAAAAACCTTCAACAACAAATCGGCCGCATCGGATCTCACAGGGTTTATGATCACAAATTATCTGCTTCAACATCATTTGATCATACGTGATCTGTCAAGCACGTCGCGCTCCTCTGCAAACATGCGTCTCCTATTAGTGACGTCATGCACAGCGTGCATGTCACGACGATCATTTTGCTTCGGTTAATAGTTCTTGTAATTATCCTAAAATGTACAGCATCACAGCATAACTATTTTAATACCGTTTCAGTTTTTTTCTTTATTGAAAATAAATGATTATCAATGATAAATGTCTTCTATTTATTGTCATTATTTGTAGTCAGCTCACTTCTGACCTGGGTTTCAGTGAAGTCTTCTGGTAATCGGGCAGGAAACCACCGAGCAGATTTGTGCCATTAGTAAGTTGAGCTCAAGAAACATTGCTTAATATAATAGTTTATTAACTATTATTAACTTTTTTTTTTTTTTTTTTTTTTATTAATACTGATTCATGATCAGAACAAATCTGTAAACCAACAATTGAGAACCACTGCTCCAAAGCATTTATATGAAAAATGTAAAATGTGTGGGTTCCTGTGGGTGCTTGGATTCCTGAAGTCTACCAACTGGCCCTCGTTTCGTGTGGGATCTAGATCATTTTTAGAGGAATTGAAATTGAAGGTGAAAGGTTAGAAATCTGCCGTTAAGTTTCATATTAGTCACAATAAAAGACACTCACCTGGGAATGCTGGACTACCTGGAGGGCCTGGCATTCCTGTCTGACCAACAGACCCATCAAGACCTGGTGCGCCCGCCCCCAATGGACTACTGCTATGGACAATGTTATGTGGGACCAAAATACCTGGATGTCCCTTAGGACCAGGAAGACCTGAAAGCACAATAACCTCTCAACATCATCATCCAAGACAGCAGTCCTGCGGGAAACAGAAATAGTTCTATAAGATTATCTACTGATCTAGTAAAGATCTAATTATCAACTAATTCAATTAAGTTCTTGCTGTAATGTGTGCCATTACAGAGAATTTAGAACGTGTCAAAAGCTTCTCATTTAATATTCAAAAATGCTCTGCCTCTCTCTTGTGATGTTGATTGGTTGATGAGAGAATCACATCTTTTAAACTATCAAGACTAGGATTTTCATTCCTTGAGGTTCACTTTGGGTCGATGTCGATGAAACAACCTTGTGATTTACAGAAAAAGCATTGTAAGATTGTGCATTACTTACAGTTTGCTGAATTAGCTGCTTTCAGATTTAATAAAGCTGAAACTAATTTGTATGAACTCTCCATTACTCTGTACCTCTTTTACGAAGCAATATTCAGTCAAATGCCCTGAACATATACGACACGAACCTGGGCGGCCTCAGACATTAAAAATAAATCTGTTCCCTTCATGATCCTGCAAACTCTGGAACAATCTCCCTAACGCTGTTCGGGAAGCAGACACACTCTGTCAGTTTAAATCTAGATTAAAGACACGTCTTTTTAACCTAGCCTACACACAACACTCTAATACACTTCTATTGTTCAAATCCATTAAAGGATCGTTAGGCTGCATTCATTAGATTAGCTGGAGCTGGGAACACTCCTCATAAAACACAATGTACTCGTGACATTGTAAAAAGAATGGCATCTTTGCTAATATTAGTCTGTTTCTTTCTCATTCTGTTTCTCAGCTTGTATCCAGATCAGATGGTGGATCAGCACCCAGAGATGATGCTCATCTGAGACCAGAACGCGCTCACACACAAAGTCGGTTGCACAATTTAGCTGCAATTAAAATTGAACTGGAAATGAAATGCTGGGAGTCCAGCCAGAGGAGAAGTGGCCCTTAACTGAGCCTGTTTTTGTTTCTTCATTCTGTATGGATGGGCTTTTAGTTCCTCTGACTTGCTTAGTTGGGGACACTTCATTTCTAGAGATTATCGTCAGTTGGATTACAGAGACCGTTTCTGCATTTAATAACAAATTGTTCAATCTTGTCATTATAAGATCCCTATCATTGTACTCTTTTATTTGATACTGTTCAGTGCTTTGATAAAATTGTTAAATGCGTTATATAAATAAAAGTGATTGATTGATTGAGAACAGGTCCATTTCCACTTGATTTCAAACATCCATAAGGTGAAATGAACTGTTTCACTAATAAGAAACATGTCAGGCATTTTAAAGTATTACTATTTTATTATGTATCTCCTAAGAGGCTCAATCTGGTAGCTGAGCCAGTCTCTTACAAGAAATGAGAAGTGTTTTTCCCTAACATCTCTTCTCTCACTCATCTACCACATATACATATACATACTACATGTGTGTGTGTGTGTGTGTGTGTGTGTGTGTGTGTGTGTGTGTGTGTGTGTGTGTTTGGGATGACATCAAGGGATCTAGGAGAGCAGTATTTGAGCCCAAAGAAAACTGCGCTCTGCTGTCTGTCTCTCTCTCTCTCTCTCTCTCTCTCTCTCTCCGGACAGATAAGCAAACACTACAACTGCACAAGAGCCACAAGTTACAAGCAATATCAGACAGTGAAAGTTTACAGGTCAGATGTGTGAGAGATGTGTGACAGATCTCCGTGAGATGAAGCCACTATTCCCCTCCCACTTAAACATGAGCTCGATCTCCTCAAGACAGAGACTCCTGGCATCTTATAGTCTGCTGTAGAGAGAATCCAGCTCCTGACACACGGGGCTGTTAAAGGAATAATGCTGATTCAGCATAAATTACTACAGATTCAGAGATAGGCAGTTATTTCCAAATTATTTCCAGTTGTTTAAGCAGAAATGTGTTCGTTACAGTCAGGCACTTGAAGCTGAAGTGAATACATTTTTGTTAAAATCATTACGTATCAAGTGCAAAAATGTGCTTTATTCACGATGAAGCACAGCTATGAGCACTTCACCCAAAACACCAGAAGAGTAGAGCAGAAAACAGTTGTGAGATAATGAATGAATCACAAGAGAAAGGATGAAAACAATAGACAGAATGTGAATGAGTCTGAGCAAAATAACCTGCCTGACAGAAAAGACAGAAAAACTAGACAGTTATCAAGATCAAATGAGTTCTGTGTCATTTTATTTTATTTTACCTTTTCAGTTTTTAATTATTATAATACACACATCTCCAGTAATAAAACTAAACCAAGAATAATAATGTGCCAATCAGATGAAATCAATATCAACAAAATTAATGTAGTCATTTTTTGCACTAAAGAAGTGTCACAGAAGTGCACAAAATCAGCATTTACTCTTCAACTCAGAAGTGACATGAAAGTATTTAAACTCATAATCACAAGGTTTTCAGATTTTTGTTAAATTATTCTGATTGATATTAGATTCATTAAAAATTCGACTAAAACGTCCAGTAGGTGGCGGCAAGTCACCGTTTAAACGATTCGTTCAACAGTCGATCAAGAAAATCTCCTAAAATGTAAGTCGCGTATTGTTTATTGTTTTCCAAAATCAATGTCACTGTATGAACGTATTCATTTCATTTCATTTCATTTCATTTCATCACTTGGACTTTCCAGTTTACCAGTTTAAATGATCCGATCTCAAAACCTAACTTGTGCCACAAAGCAGGGTTTTTTAGCGGTTTAATGCGCTTCATGCATGTTTGCTTATTGCTTTACCTCGTCAAAAACGAAGCGATATACAATTAGATAATTAATATAAAGTATATTAGATATGAATGCTATCGTGATTTATTCGCATTTTTTAAATTCGCATTCTTGTCAGCAGAATGACGTGACGTGATTTCTATGGCAATTAGAATGTTGTAGAAAGACCCGAAAAAACGTCATCAGTTTGTTGGTTGAAGTTTCGGAGTATATCTTGATAAGTCACAAACGGTTTTATCGTGAGACAGCTACTTTTTGGCTAAAAAAGCTAGTGATGGAGTGCTGTGTACTTCTAAAATACACCACCAACACGGCCGTGTCCCATCTTCATCAGCTTGATGAGACGCCTGTTGGTCCCGGTGTGAATGATGATGGGAGAAAAGTGAAAAAGCAGAGAGGAGCTTCTGGAGGTGGCCTTTTGGGAGAGCTGAGAATGATGGACAGAAAAAGGAGGCAAAGATAGAGAAGGAAAGGAAGAATGGCCGAAATGGCCCGCTCTTAGCTTTCATCTCCACAGATCTGGAAAATATGACCTGGTCGAGGCTGAGAAGAAGTTCAAGTGTGAGGCGGGAACATATCAGAGACGTGATAATGGTACAATCATATAAATGTGCTCTGATTATACAAGTGGAAATGAAAATGAATCGATTCCTCAGTGACTGAAACCTCTAGTATCTGCTGTCATCATTACATCAAGTATTTAGAACTGTAGAGATCAGAAATTTAGAAAGGCTGAGAAAAGTTGAATTTAGAAATCAAGTCCAAATTGGCCCTAAATACAGAAAAGCTGAAATTTGAAGATGCAGCATCTTATATTAATACAATTGATTTTGAATTGATTCATATTATAGCTCCAGCTTCAGAAGGCCCTCCTGCTGCTGAAGAACAGCCAGAGCAGGACGTCCTGGGCAAGGGTAAGAATAATAAATCAATGAGAGTTAGAAAATGTTATTTTGGAATGATACATTTTGTAAAAAGGATCTAAAACCGCATTTCACACTAACTACAACTGTTCACCTTTTAATAGGCCACATCATGAGAAATTATAAAATCGGTCCCAAGCTGGGTTCAGGCGGATTTGGTTTGGTGTGTGAAGGAACCCGCAATGAGGATGAACTCAAGGTTTTATTACATTTTTTGGCTTCAACAAACTTTTTATTCTTATAGTTTATTTCTTCAGGATTCATGAACATCATGACCTCTTTGCTCTCATGCTAACTGTTAACCCTTTGTTTTGTTGATCAGGTGGCTGTGAAATTTTCAGTGAAGGCACCAAACATGCCAAACATCTCAGTGGTGAGTAGTCTGCACTCTCTGTCATTACTTCTCAGTCGCTGTTTTCAATTCATAGCATCTTATATTTATGTTAATCACTGCCAATGATTGGTCAACTGTCTTGAAGTCTTTATTTGGGAAACCACCTTCATCGAACAGTCATGCTTTCTCTTTTAGCCTGGTCATCCCAATCGCCTGCCGTTGGAGATCGGCTTGACACTCATGGCCAATAAGGGCCCCAGCGCTCCTCAAATAATTCAACTGCTGGACTGGGAAGAGGAGACGGACCACTACATTATGGTTATGGAGCGGCCCTCACCTTGCATGGATCTGCTTAGTTTCATGGAGCTCCACGGAGGAATCTCTCGAGCGCGCGGCGCGCGATCGTCATGCGGCAGGTCATTTGTGCCGCTAAGGCTTGCTTTGAGAAGGGTGTCTTCCATCGGGACATTAAACCGGAGAACCTGCTGGTGAACCCGGACACCATGGAGGTCAAATTGATTGACTTTGGTTGCGGGGCCCTTATGAAAAAATCGGGCCTTCAAAGACTTCTGTGGTACGTTACACAAACCATTACTCACAAAAGAAAAAACATGTAACGTGTAGTCGGCATGCTGTGGAAGTGTATGAACATCAGACAACATCTCTTTCTTCCAGGCACAGAACAGTACTTTCCTCCAGAGTACAAGTTCAAGGGCACATACCATGCCAAGCCCATGACAGTGTGGTCTTTGGGGATTGTGCTGTTTGAAATGGTGTGCGGGATTTTCCCACAGCGGGCGACCTGTACTTGATCGCCGCCAACATCTGGACCAGGCCAGGCCTGTCACAAGGTGAGATCTTCATCAAACACAAAAAAGAGCAGGTGTGAAGTATAAGCTAATAATGAGACATCTCTTTGTTTTTGCACAGAATGCTGCGATCTGATTTGTGATTGCCTGCAGCCGAAGCCAAAGAAGAGACTTGCTCTAAAGAAGATCCATCTCCATGACTGGTTTGAAGTATGTTAAACATTACATTAAGTACATTAAAATTGTGTTTTTGTTTCAGGTCATGGATTGAGACAAGATGTCACGTCCACTCTTCTGTTCTCAGTCTGCGCTTCATCTGCTGGACCGACACGAGTGACCTTTCCTTCCCTCCATTCAGGCCTCAATATAGAGCCGAGCCACCCCGTCCTTGACTTCAAGCAGCAATATTTGCGTCTGGCTGTATTGCTCAATAATTTGTGTATTGATCTTTACTGAATAGTTGTTTGTAAATCATTATTATATTCATATACTTGTCTCATAAAGAAAACTGTATAAAAAAACCTATAAAAAATGTGTATAAGAAATTTGTAAGACATTTATTTTACAATAAATCTGTAAGCAAATAAATAATAAGTGTCTGTTCATAATTATATTGCATTGTTTATATTGCAAATTAATTTCAGTCAGTCCCTTCTGAAACTGTTACGCCACACAGCTTCCTGTCATGATCACAGACCAAACATCTACTGTTATCTGACATCTCTCACACTTTAAAATGAATAGAATTAAAGATATTTATCAGAGATATTTAAAAACTATACATTTGTTCACCTTTAGATGAACACTTGTGATGTTAAGTTTTGTCACCGGTCACGTGGTAATAAAGATTGAAAAAATTCAAAACAAAGGTATTATAATCAAACACAACAACTAAAAGTCGGAATACTTTTATTTGAGGTTTCATACAAGTACTTTATGATTAATTTATAATAAATTATAGCTAGGTATAATTAATAATAAATATTTAGATTATATTTTAGAATTAACTGTAGCAGAATTAACGTTACAGTTATTTCATCTGTTTGTCCACCGAGCAGACAATATAATTCTTTATCAATTCTAAGAAAGCTTATTTTCCTGGCCAAGGAAGAATAGCTTTCCTACTCTGCAGTACTAGCAGTAATTTAGCATGTAGGAAGGGTCAACATTCAGTGACTTCAAATTGTGAGCAGACAATTAACTGTGAATATAAGGGATTTAATCAACAAGCTATAGATAACATACAACATATTAACAAAGCACACACACACACACACACACACACACATATATATATATATATATATATATATATATATATATATATATATATATATATATATATATATAGATAAGCAAAGTAAGGAAGAAAGAGAGAGAGAGAGAGAGAAGAATGCTAGTATTTTCACATCAATTAACTACAACCTAGTGAGAATCATCAAAGAATCAAAATTCACCTTAAAAGGGGCTCAAACTTAAACACGCATCCAACTAGTTATAAAAGTTACTTGCATTAGTTTTTGTTGCTGCAAAAGAATCCTGATGACAAGAAGTTCTTGATGATTTCTCTAGGTGTGAGCTGGGGAACCTCTGGTTCCTCTTGAAGGTAAGAAAGTCCACAGCGAGATGACAAAGTTATTTGAAGGTAACTACCAGAAGGTTGGACTCAAGAGTTGAGTCTGTAGAGAATCCGTCTCAAAGAAAGGAAGGAATAGTTGGTGTTAGGGACTTTTGATAGTTCCCTGACACACCCACTGCTTGATTGGAATTGCCAATCAGAGGCATGGATTTTGAGCGAGAGAAAAGTTTCTTTGTTTGCTTTTATGGCCCATTGGCATCTTTATTGCTGGTCTGGAGAGTTGGAGCAACTTTACTCCAAAACACAGTAAAATGGTATGATGCACTTCATGATTCTATGCGGTAAATCATCATTTGAGGCATGACAAGAGGATCGTTTTGATACCATGAGGTATAAGTGTTCATAATAATGGCTTAAAATAAAGAAAATGTCCCTATGTGTGTGCGTGATTCGTATTGCAATGGCGTGGCCAGACCACATCTCTAGTGAATCCATAGGTGAATGGCACGGGGTTTGTTACTCCTCGTTGGAATGGGTTCGGGGCTTTGATGTAGGGACTAGAGAGCAAATCTGTTTAGCATCTCTGTGATAATGGGGGAACCACGGGCAATTTAACACCTGCAAAGATGTAGACATGAGGTCCAGGTGTGTAATTTATCAGCAAATGTTAAAAGGTGAAAAGGGTCCTTTAAGACAACGACCAAATAAGCATCTTGATCTTAGCCAGACGCTACAACATCTTTTTTTTTACCAAGGGCATGATAAGAATAAACCCCAGTCTAACCACTTAAAGACACATGATGAGATGTAAGACGAACAGAAGTAAATGTATACTCAGGGCTACCAATGAGAGACTGAGGCTTAGTGGTCACAGTGGTTATATATCAACCAGCCTCTCTATGAGACTGGCCGACTCAAAATTAGTCTATTTATCATCTGCAATGCACACAGGAAATTAGACATTTTATAAAAAAGAAATGAGCTTTTGAATATAAAAATATTATACACACTTTTGGTCGTTGAATTACTGAGGCTGAAAACCTATACCTCAAAAGAGACCAAGAGATGATCTTTAAGGTATTATCCATTCTCCTCATGTTTGATGGATGTTTAAATGTTCTCATCAATCAAGAATATGATATATCATTGGGTGAACTTGATGAATTTAGATCAACTGCATGTGAATGAACTTTAACATATTTTTAAGTTCAGTGCAATTCATTTAGGATATGTATGGGGTTAAACTAATCCTTTCAAGTGACAACCAAGAGGACAATCTTATTCATGTAGATTGCAAAGTGCTGGTTTGTCTAAGAACAATGAATGCTGTGTCTATGAGAGATGCTGCAGAACAGTAAGGCAAAACAAAATTGCACGTGCGACGCAGAAAGAAGGGAGGAAAGCATCCGTGTGGGAACGCAATAAAGAAACAGAGTTGTAGAGAGGACAAGGACATGAGGATCTCCCAGAGGAGAGTGTGTCAAAAATCTAACGTTACCTTACACATTTGGCTGCTGTTAATTACATTTCTACTAATATACAATCTACCTAATATGACACTACTAATTACTTCTAAAAGTGTGTTCTTTCAAGTCTCACAGTGACTTGCTCAGATTATATAATATGACTTGATAGAAAAAATAGATTGAGTTACCACATAAAGCACATGAATGTAACACTAGACTAATGGTTCTCATCTGGTTCTGTTTCAAAATTAAGTGACAAAAACAGGGAAAAAGACAAAGATGCCACAAAGCATGTTTATGCATGTTAAATGTTTATTACAAAAGTGTAAAAGAAAGTTTACACGTATGAATATTTACAGTAGTCAAACATTTCAGGTATGATTTTTACGATAGATCACTCCAGAAAAGTTTCAGAAAAGTCCTCAGTCCATAGAATAAACGTAAACGTTGGGGGAAAAAAAGGAACGATGAATCCAATGAACACAAGAGTCTCCTTGCGTTTGTAGTGCAAAAGGTTTATATAGTGCAACAGTTGGTGTGACGATCAGTATTGAAGTAGCTTGGTGGGAAATGCCACTAGGAACAGATGAAATCCTCTTGGAATAATGGATAAAAAACCTTCAACAACAAATCGGCGCATCGGATCTCACAGGGTTTATGATCACAAATTATCTGCTTCAACATCATTTGATCATACGTGATCTGTCAAGCACGTCGCGCTCCCTGCAAACATGCGTCTCTCTATTAGTGACGTCATGCACAGCGTGCATGTCACGACGATCATTTTGCTTCGGTTAATAGTTCTTGTAATTATCCTAAAATGTACAGCATCACAGCATAACTATTTTAATACCGTTTCAGTTTTTTTCTTTATTGAAAATAAATGATTATCAATGATAAATGTCTTCTATTTATTGTCATTATTTGTAGTCAGCTCACTTCTGACCTGGGTTTCAGTGAAGTCTTCTGGTAATCGGGCAGGAAACCACCGAGCAGATTTGTGCCATTAGTAAGTTGAGCTCAAGAAACATTGCTTAATATAATAGTTTATTAACTATTATTAACTTTTTTTTTTTTTTTTTTTTATTAATACTGATTCATGATCAGAACAAATCTGTAAACCAACAATTGAGAACCACTGCTCCAAAGCATTTATATGAAAAATGTAAAATGTGTGGGTTCCTGTGGGTGCTTGGATTCCTGAAGTCTACCAACTGGCCCTCGTTTCGTGTGGGATCTAGATCATTTTTAGAGGAATTGAAATTGAAGGTGAAAGGTTAGAAATCTGCCGTTAAGTTTCATATTAGTCACAATAAAAGACACTCACCTGGGAATGCTGGACTACCTGGAGGGCCTGGCATTCCTGTCTGACCAACAGACCCATCAAGACCTGGTGCGCCCCGCTCCCCCAATGGACTACTGCTATGGACAATGTTATGTGGGACCAAAATACCTGGATGTCCCTTAGGACCAGGAAGACCTGAAAGCACAATAACCTCTCAACATCATCATCCAAGACAGCAGTCCTGCGGGAAACAGAAATAGTTCTATAAGATTATCTACTGATCTAGTAAAGATCTAATTATCAACTAATTCAATTAAGTTCTTGCTGTAATGTGTGCCATTACAGAGAATTTAGAACGTGTCAAAAGCTTCTCATTTAATATTCAAAAATGCTCTGCCTCTCTCTTGTGATGTTGATTGGTTGATGAGAGAATCACATCTTTTAAACTATCAAGACTAGGATTTTCATTCCTTGAGGTTCACTTTGGGTCGATGTCGATGAAACAACCTTGTGATTTACAGAAAAAGCATTGTAAGATTGTGCATTACTTACAGTTTGCTGAATTAGCTGCTTTCAGATTTAATAAAGCTGAAACTAATTTGTATGAACTCCATTACTCTGTACCTCTTTTACGAAGCAATATTCAGTCAAATGCCCTGAACATATACGACACGAAACCTGGGCGGCCTCAGACATTAAAAATAAATCTGTTCCCTTCATGATCCTGCAAACTCTGGAACAATCTCCCTAACGCTGTTCGGGAAGCAGACACACTCTGTCAGTTTAAATCTAGATTAAAGACACGTCTTTTTTAACCTAGCCTACACACAACACTCTAATACACTTCTATTGTTCAAATCCATTAAAGGATCGTTAGGCTGCATTCATTAGATTAGCTGGAGCTGGGAACACTCCTCATAAAACACAATGTACTCGTGACATTGTAAAAAGAATGGCATCTTTGCTAATATTAGTCTGTTTCTTTCTCATTCTGTTTCTCAGCTTGTATCCAGATCAGATGGTGGATCAGCACCCAGAGATGATGCTCATCTGAGACCAGAACGCGCTCACACACAAAGTCGGTTGCACAATTTAGCTGCAATTAAAATTGAACTGGAAATGAAATGCTGGGAGTCCAGCCAGAGGAGAAGTGGCCCTTAACTGAGCCTGTTTTTTGTTTCTTCATTCTGTATGGATGGGCTTTTAGTTCCTCTGACTTGCTTAGTTGGGGACACTTCATTTCTAGAGATTATCGTCAGTTGGATTACAGAGACCGTTTCTGCATTTAATAACAAATTGTTCAATCTTGTCATTATAAGATCCCTATCATTGTACTCTTTTATTTGATACTGTTCAGTGCTTTGATAAAATTGTTAAATGCGTTATATAAATAAAAGTGATTGATTGATTGAGAACAGGTCCATTTCCACTTGATTTCAAACATCCATAAGGTGAAATGAACTGTTTCACTAATAAGAAACATGTCAGGCATTTTAAAGTATTACTATTTTATTATGTATCTCCTAAGAGGCTCAATCTGGTAGCTGAGCCAGTCTCTTACAAGAAATGAGAAGTGTTTTTCCCTAACATCTCTTCTCTCACTCATCTACCCACAGCACATATACAGTACATATACTGTGTGTGTGTGTGTGTGTGTGTGTGTGTGTGTGTGTGTGTGTGTGTGTGTGTGTGTGTGTCTAGGATGATCATCAAGATCTAGGAGAGCAGTATTTGAGCCCAAAGAAAACTGCGCTCTGCTGTCTGTCTCTCTCTCTCTCTCTCTCTCTCTCTCTCTCTCCGGACAGATAAGCAAACACTACAACTGCACAAGAGCCACAAGTTACAAGCAATATCAGACAGTGAAAGTTTACAGGTCAGATGTGTGAGAGATGTGTGACAGATCTCCGTGAGATGAAGCCACTATTCCCCTCCCACTTAAACATGAGCTCGATCTCCTCAAGACAGAGACTCCTGGCATCTTATAGTCTGCTGTAGAGAGAATCCAGCTCCTGACACACGGGCTGTTAAAGGAATAATGCTGATTCAGCATAAATTACTACAGATTCAGAGATAGGCAGTTATTTCCAAATTATTTCCAGTTGTTTAAGCAGAAATGTGTTCGTTACAGTCAGGCACTTGAAGCTGAAGTGAATACATTTTTGTTAAAATCATTACGTATCAAGTGCAAAAATGTGCTTTATTCACGATGAAGCACAGCTATGAGCACTTCACCCAAAACACCAGAAGAGTAGAGCAGAAACAGTTGTGAGATAATGAATGAATCACAAGAGAAAGGATGAAAACAATAGACAGAATGTGAATGAGTCTGAGCAAAATAACCTGCCTGACAGAAAAGACAGAAAAACTAGACAGTTATCAAGATCAAATGAGTTCTGTGTCATTTTATTTTATTTTACCTTTTCAGTTTTTAATTATTATAATACACACATCTCCAGTAATAAAACTAAAACCAAGAATAATAATGTGCCAATCAGATGAAATCAATATCAACAAAATTAATGTAGTCATTTTTTGCACTAAAGAAGTGTCACAGAAGTGCACAAAATCAGCATTTACTCTTCAACTCAGAAGTGACATGAAAGTATTTAAACTCATAATCACAAGGTTTTCAGATTTTTGTTAAATTATTCTGATTGATATTAGATTCATTAAAAATTCGACTAAAACGTCCAGTAGGTGGCGGCAAGTCACCGTTTAAACGATTCGTTCAACAGTCGATCAAGAAAATCTCCTAAAATGTAAGTCGCGTATTGTTTATTGTTTTCCAAAATCAATGTCACTGTATGAACGTATTCATTTCATTTCATTTCATTTCATTTCACTTGGACTTTCCAGTTTACCAGTTTAAATGATCCGATCTCAAAAACCTAACTTGTGCCACAAAGCAGGGTTTTTAGCGGTTTAATGCGCTTCATGCATGTTTGCTTATTGCTTTACCTCGTCAAAAACGAAGCGATATACAATTAGATAATTAATATAAAGTATATTAGATATGAATGCTATCGTGATTTATTCGCATTTTTTAAATTCGCATTCTTGTCAGCAGAATGACGTGACGTGATTTCTATGGCAATTAGAATGTTGTAGAAAGACCCGAAAAAACGTCATCAGTTTGTTGGTTGAAGTTTCGAGTATCTTGATAAGTCACAAACGGTTTTATCGTGAGACAGCTACTTTTTGGCTAAAAAGCTAGTGATGGAGTGCTGTGTACTTCTAAAATACACCACCAACACGGCCGTGTCCCATCTTCATCAGCTTGATGAGACGCCTGTTGGTCCCGGTGTGAATGATGATGGGAGAAAAGTGAAAAGGCAGAGAGGAGCTTCTGGAGGTGGCCTTTTGGGAGAGCTGAGAATGATGGACAGAAAAAGGAGGCAAAGATAGAGAAGGAAAGGAAGAATGGCCGGAAATGGCCCTCTTCGCTTTCATCTCCACAGATCTGGAAAATATGACCTGGTCGAGGCTGAGAAGAAGTTCAAGTGTGAGGCGGGAACATATCAGAGACGTGATAATGGTACAATCATATAAATGTGCTCTGATTATACAAGTGGAAATGAAAATGAATCGATTCCTCAGTGACTGAAACCTCTAGTATCTGCTGTCATCATTACATCAAGTATTTAGAACTGTAGAGATCAGAAATTTAGAAAGGCTGAGAAAAGTTGAATTTAGAAATCAAGTCCAAATTGGCCCTAAATACAGAAAAGCTGAAATTTGAAGATGCAGCATCTTATATTAATACAATTGATTTTGAATTGATTCATATTATAGCTCCAGCTTCAGAAGGCCCTCCCTCCTGCTGCTGAAGAACAGCCAGAGCAGGACGTCCTGGGCAAGGGTAAGAATAATAAATCAATGAGAGTTAGAAAATGTTATTTTGGAATGATACATTTTGTAAAAAAGGATCTAAAACCGCATTTCACACTAACTACAACTGTTCACCTTTTAATAGGCCACATCATGAGAAATTATAAAATCGGTCCCAAGCTGGGTTCAGGCGGATTTGGTTTGGTGTGTGAAGGAACCCGCAATGAGGATGAACTCAAGGTTTTATTACATTTTTTTGGCTTCAACAAACTTTTTATTCTTATAGTTTATTTCTTCAGGATTCATGAACATCATGACCTCTTTGCTCATGCTAACTGTTAACCCTTTGTTTTGTTGATCAGGTGGCTGTGAAATTTTCAGTGAAGGCACCAAACATGCCAAACATCTCAGTGGTGAGTAGTCTGCACTCTCTGTCATTACTTCTCAGTCGCTGTTTTCAATTCATAGCATCTTATATTTATGTTAATCACTGCCAATGATTGGTCAACTGTCTTGAAGTCTTTATTTGGGAAACCACCTTCATCGAACAGTCATGCTTTCTCTTTTAGCCTGGTCATCCCAATCGCCTGCCGTTGGAGATCGGCTTGACACTCATGGCCAATAAGGGCCCCAGCGCTCCTCAAATAATTCAACTGCTGGACTGGGAAGAGGAGACGGACCACTACATTATGGTTATGGAGCGGCCCTCACCTTGCATGGATCTGCTTAGTTTCATGGAGCTCCACGGAGGAATCCTCGACGAGCGCGCGCGCGCGATACGTCATGCGCGCAGGTCATTTGTGCCGCTAAGGCTTGCTTTGAGAAGGGTGTCTTCCATCGGGACATTAAACCGGAGAACCTGCTGGTGAACCCGGACACCATGGAGGTCAAATTGATTGACTTTGGTTGCGGGGCCCTTATGAAAAAATCGGCCTTCAAAGACTTCTGTGGTACGTTACACAAACCATTACTCACAAAAGAAAAAAACATGTAACGTGTAGTCGGCATGCTGTGGAAGTGTATGAACATCAGACAACATCTCTTTCTTCCAGGCACAGAACAGTACTTTCCTCCAGAGTACAAGTTCAAGGGCACATACCATGCCAAGCCCATGACAGTGTGGTCTTTGGGGATTGTGCTGTTTGAAATGGTGTGCGGGGATTTTCCCACAGCGGGCGACCTGTACTTGATCGCCGCCAACATCTGGACCAGGCCAGGCCTGTCACAAGGTGAGATCTTCATCAAACACAAAAAAGAGCAGGTGTGAAGTATAAGCTAATAATGAGACATCTCTTTGTTTTTGCACAGAATGCTGCGATCTGATTTGTGATTGCCTGCAGCCGAAGCCAAAGAAGAGACTTGCTCTAAAGAAGATCCATCTCCATGACTGGTTTGAAGTATGTTAAACATTACATTAAGTACATTAAAATTGTGTTTTTGTTTCAGGTCATGGATTGAGACAAGATGTCACGTCCACTCTTCTGTTCTCAGTCTGCGCTTCATCTGCTGGACCGACACGAGTGACCTTTCCTTCCCTCCATTCAGGCCTCAATATAGAGCCGAGCCACCCCGTCCTTGACTTCAAGCAGCAATATTTGCGTCTGGCTGTATTGCTCAATAATTTGTGTATTGATCTTTACTGAATAGTTGTTTGTAAATCATTATTATATTCATATACTTGTCTCATAAAGAAAACTGTATAAAAAACCTATAAAAAAATGTATAAATGATAAGAAATTTGTAAGACATTTATTTTACAATAAATCTGTAAGCAAATAAATAATAAGTGTCTGTTCATAATTATATTGCATTGTTTATATTGCAAATTAATTTCAGTCCCTTCTGAAACTGTTACGGCCACACAGCTTCCTGTCATGATCACAGACCAAACATCTACTGTTATCTGACATCTCTCACACTTTAAAATGAATAGAATTAAAGATATTTATCAGAGATATTTAAAAACTATACATTTGTTCACCTTTAGATGAACACTTGTGATGTTAAGTTTTGTCACCGGTCACGTGGTAATAAAGATTGAAAAAAATTCAAAACAAAGGTATTATAATCAAACACAACAACTAAAAGTCGGAATACTTTTATTTGAGGTTTCATACAAGTACTTTATGATTAATTTATAATAAATTATAGCTAGGTATAATTAATAATAAATATTTAGATTATATTTTAGAATTAACTGTAGCAGAATTAACGTTACAGTTATTTCATCTGTTTGTCCACCGAGCAGACAATATAATTCTTTATCAATTCTAAGAAAGCTTATTTTCCTGGCCAAGGAAGAATAGCTTTCCTACTCTGCAGTACTAGCAGTAATTTAGCATGTAGGAAGGGTCAACATTCAGTGACTTCAAATTGTGAGCAGACAATTAACTGTGAATATAAGGGATTTAATCAACAAGCTATAGATAACATACAACATATTAACAAAGCACACACACACACACACACACACACACATATATATATATATATATATATATATATATATATATATATATATATATATATATATATATAGATACAGCAAAGTAAGGAAGAAAGAGAGAGAGAGAGAAGGAGAAGAATGCTAGTATTTCACATCAATTAACTACAACCTAGTGAGAATCATCAAAGAATCAAAATTCACCTTAAAAGGGGCTCAAACTTAAAACACGCATCCAACTAGTTATAAAAGTTACTTGCATTAGTTTTTGTTGCTGCAAAAGAATCCTGATGACAAGAAGTTCTTGATGATTTCTCTAGGTGTGAGCTGGGGGAACCTCTGGTTCCTCTTGAAGGTAAGAAAGTCCACAGCGAGATGACAAAGTTATTTGAAGGTAACTACCAGAAGGTTGGACTCAAGAGTTGAGTCTGTAGAGAATCCGTCTCAAAGAAAGGAAGGAATAGTTGGTGTTAGGGACTTTTGATAGTTCCCTGACACACCCACTGCTTGATTGGAATTGCCAATCAGAGGCATGGATTTTGAGCGAGAGAAAAGTTTCTTTGTTTGCTTTTATGGCCCATTGGCATCTTTATTGCTGGTCTGGAGAGTTGGAGCAACTTTACTCCAAAACACAGTAAAATGGTATGATGCACTTCATGATTCTATGCGGTAAATCATCATTTGAGGCATGACAAGAGGATCGTTTTGATACCATGAGGTATAAGTGTTCATAATAATGGCTTAAAATAAAGAAAATGTCCCTATGTGTGCGTGATTCGTATTGCAATGGCGTGGCCAGACCACATCTCTAGTGAATCCATAGGTGAATGGCACGGGGGTTTGTTACTCCTCGTTGGAATGGGTTCGGGGCTTTGATGTAGGGACTAGAGAGCAAATCTGTTTAGCATCTCTGTGATAATGGGGGAACCACGGGCAATTTAACACCTGCAAAGATGTAGACATGAGGTCCAGGTGTGTAATTTATCAGCAAATGTTAAAAGGTGAAAAGGGTCCTTTAAGACAACGACCAAATAAGCATCTTGATCTAGCCAGACGCTACAACATCTTTTTACCAAGGGCATGATAAGAATAAACCCCAGTCTAACCACTTAAAGACACATGATGAGATGTAAGACGAACAGAAGTAAATGTATACTCAGGGCTACCAATGAGAGACTGAGGCTTAGTGGTCACAGTGGTTATATATCAACCAGCCTCTCTATGAGACTGGCCGACTCAAAATTAGTCTATTTATCATCTGCAATGCACACAGGAAATTAGACATTTTATAAAAAGAAATGAGCTTTTGAATATAAAAATATTATACACACTTTTGGTCGTTGAATTACTGAGGCTGAAAACCTATACCTCAAAAGACCAAGAGATGATCTTTAAGGTATTATCCATTCTCCTCATGTTTGATGGATGTTTAAATGTTCTCATCAATCAAGAATATGATATATCATTGGGTGAACTTGATGAATTTAGATCAACTGCATGTGAATGAACTTTAACATATTTTTAAGTTCAGTGCAATTCATTTAGGATATGTATGGGGTTAAACTAATCCTTTCAAGTGACAACCAAGAGGACAATCTTATTCATGTAGATTGCAAAGTGCTGGTTTGTCTAAGAACAATGAATGCTGTGTCTATGAGAGATGCTGCAGAACAGTAAGGCAAAACAAAATTGCACGTGACGCAGAAAGAAGGGAGGAAAGCATCCGTGTGGGAACGCAATAAAGAAACAGAGTTGTAGAGAGGACAAGGACATGAGGATCTCCCAGAGGAGAGTGTGTCAAAAATCTAACGTTACCTTACACATTTGGCTGCTGTTAATTACATTTCTACTAATATACAATCTACCTAATATGACACTACAATTACTTCTAAAAGTGTGTTCTTTCAAGTCTCACAGTGACTTGCTCAGATTATATAATATGACTTGATAGAAAAAATAGATTGAGTTACCACATAAAGCACATGAATGTAACACTAGACTAATGGTTCTCATCTGGTTCTGTTTCAAAATTAAGTGACAAAAACAGGGAAAAGACAAAGATGCCACAAAGCATGTTTATGCATGTTAAATGTTTATTACAAAAGTGTAAAAGAAAGTTTACACGTATGAATATTTACAGTAGTCAAACATTTCAGGTATGATTTTTACGATAGATCACTCCAGAAAAGTTTCAGAAAAGTCCTCAGTCCATAGAATAAACGTAAACGTTGGGGGAAAAAAGGAACGATGAATCCAATGAACACAAGAGTCTCCTTGCGTTTTTTAGTGCAAAAGGTTTATATAGTGCAACAGTTGGTGTGACGATCAGTATTGAAGTAGCTTGGTGGGAAATGCCACTAGGAACAGATGAAATCCTCTTGGAATAATGGATAAAAACCTTCAACAACAAATCGGCCGCATCGGATCTCACAGGGTTTATGATCACAAATTATCTGCTTCAACATCATTTGATCATACGTGATCTGTCAAGCACGTGCGCTCCTCTGCAAACATGCGTCTCCTATTAGTGACGTCATGCACAGCGTGCATGTCACACGACGATCATTTTGCTTCGTTAATAGTTCTTGTAATTATCCTAAAATGTACAGCATCACAGCATAACTATTTTAATACCGTTTCAGTTTTTTTTTTTTATTGAAAATAAATGATTATCAATGATAAATGTCTTCTATTTATTGTCATTATTTGTAGTCAGCTCACTTCTGACCTGGGTTTCAGTGAAGTCTTCTGGTAATCGGGCAGGAAACCACCGAGCAGATTTGTGCCATTAGTAAGTTGAGCTCAAGAAACATTGCTTAATATAATAGTTTATTAACTATTATTAACTTTTTTTTTCTTTTTTTTTTTTTATTAATACTGATTCATGATCAGAACAAATCTGTAAACCAACAATTGAGAACCACTGCTCCAAAGCATTTATATGAAAAATGTAAAATGTGTGGGTTCCTGTGGGTGCTTGGATTCCTGAAGTCTACCAACTGGCCCTCGTTTCGTGTGGGATCTAGATCATTTTTAGAGGAATTGAAATTGAAGGTGAAAGGTTAGAAATCTGCCGTTAAGTTTCATATTAGTCACAATAAAAGACACTCACCTGGGAATGCTGGACTACCTGGAGGGCCTGGCATTCCTGTCTGACCAACAGACCCATCAAGACCTGGTGCGCCCGCTCCCCCCAATGGACTACTGCTATGGACAATGTTATGTGGGACCAAAATACCTGGATGTCCCTTAGGACCAGGAAGACCTGAAAGCACAATAACCTCTCAACATCATCATCCAAGACAGCAGTCCTGCGGGAAACAGAAATAGTTCTATAAGATTATCTACTGATCTAGTAAAGATCTAATTATCAACTAATTCAATTAAGTTCTTGCTGTAATGTGTGCCATTACAGAGAATTTAGAACGTGTCAAAAGCTTCTCATTTAATATTCAAAAATGCTCTGCCTCTCTCTTGTGATGTTGATTGGTTGATGAGAGAATCACATCTTTTAAACTATCAAGACTAGGATTTTCATTCCTTGAGGTTCACTTTGGGTCGATGTCGATGAAACAACCTTGTGATTTACAGAAAAAGCATTGTAAGATTGTGCATTACTTACAGTTTGCTGAATTAGCTGCTTTCAGATTTAATAAAGCTGAAACTAATTTGTATGAACTCTCCATTACTCTGTACCTCTTTTACGAAGCAATATTCAGTCAAATGCCCTGAACATATACGACACGAACCTGGGCGGCCTCAGACATTAAAAATAAATCTGTTCCCTTCATGATCCTGCAAACTCTGGAACAATCTCCCTAACGCTGTTCGGGAAGCAGACACACTCTGTCAGTTTAAATCTAGATTAAAGACACGTCTTTTTAACCTAGCCTACACACAACACTCTAATACACTTCTATTGTTCAAATCCATTAAAGGATCGTTAGGCTGCATTCATTAGATTAGCTGGAGCTGGGAACACTCCTCATAAAACACAATGTACTCGTGACATTGTAAAAAGAATGGCATCTTTGCTAATATTAGTCTGTTTCTTTCTCATTCTGTTTCTCAGCTTGTATCCAGATCAGATGGTGGATCAGCACCCAGAGATGATGCTCATCTGAGACCAGAACGCGCTCACACACAAAGTCGGTTGCACAATTTAGCTGCAATTAAAATTGAACTGGAAATGAAATGCTGGGAGTCCAGCCAGAGGAGAAGTGGCCCTTAACTGAGCCTGTTTTTTGTTTCTTCATTCTGTATGGATGGGCTTTTAGTTCCTCTGACTTGCTTAGTTGGGGACACTTCATTTCTAGAGATTATCGTCAGTTGGATTACAGAGACCGTTTCTGCATTTAATAACAAATTGTTCAATCTTGTCATTATAAGATCCCTATCATTGTACTCTTTTATTTGATACTGTTCAGTGCTTTGATAAAATTGTTAAATGCGTTATATAAATAAAAGTGATTGATTGATTGAGAACAGGTCCATTTCCACTTGATTTCAAACATCCATAAGGTGAAATGAACTGTTTCACTAATAAGAAACATGTCAGGCATTTTAAAGTATTACTATTTTATTATGTATCTCCTAAGAGGCTCAATCTGGTAGCTGAGCCAGTCTCTTACAAGAAATGAGAAGTGTTTTTCCCTAACATCTCTTCTCTCACTCATCTACCCACAGCACATATACAGTACATATACTGTGTGTGTGTGTGTGTGTGTGTGTGTGTGTGTGTGTGTGTGTGTGTGTGTGTGTGATGACATCAAGGGATCTAGGAGAGCAGTATTTGAGCCCAAAGAAAACTGCGCTCTGCTGTCTGTCTCTCTCTCTCTCTCTCTCTCTCTCTCTCTCCGGACAGATAAGCAAACACTACAACTGCACAAGAGCCACAAGTTACAAGCAATATCAGACAGTGAAAGTTTACAGGTCAGATGTGTGAGAGATGTGTGACAGATCTCCGTGAGATGAAGCCACTATTCCTCCCACTTAAACATGAGCTCGATCTCCTCAAGACAGAGACTCCTGGCATCTTATAGTCTGCTGTAGAGAGAATCCAGCTCCTGACACACGGGGCTGTTAAAGGAATAATGCTGATTCAGCATAAATTACTACAGATTCAGAGATAGGCAGTTATTTCCAAATTATTTCCAGTTGTTTAAGCAGAAATGTGTTCGTTACAGTCAGGCACTTGAAGCTGAAGTGAATACATTTTTGTTAAAATCATTACGTATCAAGTGCAAAAATGTGCTTTATTCACGATGAAGCACAGCTATGAGCACTTCACCCAAAACACCAGAAGAGTAGAGCAGAAACAGTTGTGAGATAATGAATGAATCACAAGAGAAAGGATGAAAACAATAGACAGAATGTGAATGAGTCTGAGCAAAATAACCTGCCTGACAGAAAAGACAGAAAAACTAGACAGTTATCAAGATCAAATGAGTTCTGTGTCATTTTATTTTATTTTACCTTTTCAGTTTTTAATTATTATAATACACACATCTCCAGTAATAAAACAAAACCAAGAATAATAATGTGCCAATCAGATGATGAAATCAATATCAACAAAATTAATGTAGTCATTTTTTGCACTAAAGAAGTGTCACAGAAGTGCACAAAATCAGCATTTACTCTTCAACTCAGAAGTGACATGAAAGTATTTAAACTCATAATCACAAGGTTTTCAGATTTTTGTTAAATTATTCTGATTGATATTAGATTCATTAAAAATTCGACTAAAACGTCCAGTAGGTGGCGGCAAGTCACCGTTTAAACGATTCGTTCAACAGTCGATCAAGAAAATCTCCTAAAATGTAAGTCGCGTATTGTTTATTGTTTTCCAAAATCAATGTCACTGTATGAACGTATTCATTTCATTTCATTTCATTTCATTTCATTTCATTTCACTTGGACTTTCCAGTTTACCAGTTTAAATGATCCGATCTCAAAAACCTAACTTGTGCCACAAAGCAGGGTTTTTAGCGGTTTAATGCGCTTCATGCATGTTTGCTTATTGCTTTACCTCGTCAAAAACGAAGCGATATACAATTAGATAATTAATATAAAGTATATTAGATATGAATGCTATCGTGATTTATTCGCATTTTTTAAATTCGCATTCTTGTCAGCAGAATGACGTGACGTGATTTCTATGGCAATTAGAATGTTGTAGAAAGACCCGAAAAAACGTCATCAGTTTGTTGGTTGAAGTTTCGGAGTATCTTGATAAGTCACAAACGGTTTTATCGTGAGACAGCTACTTTTTTGGCTAAAAAAAGCTAGTGATGGAGTGCTGTGTACTTCTAAAATACACCACCAACACGGCCGTGTCCCATCTTCATCAGCTTGATGAGACGCCTGTTGGTCCCGGTGTGAATGATGATGGGAGAAAAGTGAAAAGGCAGAGAGGAGCTTCTGGAGGTGGCCTTTTGGGAGAGCTGAGAATGATGGACAGAAAAAGGAGGCAAAGATAGAGAAGGAAAGGAAGAATGGCCGAAATGGCCCGCTCTTAGCTTTCATCTCCACAGATCTGGAAAATATGACCTGGTCGAGGCTGAGAAGAAGTTCAAGTGTGAGGCGGGAACATATCAGAGACGTGATAATGGTACAATCATATAAATGTGCTCTGATTATACAAGTGGAAATGAAAATGAATCGATTCCTCAGTGACTGAAACCTCTAGTATCTGCTGTCATCATTACATCAAGTATTTAGAACTGTAGAGATCAGAAATTTAGAAAGGTTGAGAAAAGTTGAATTTAGAAATCAAGTCCAAATTGGCCCTAAATACAGAAAAGCTGAAATTTGAAGATGCAGCATCTTATATTAATACAATTGATTTTGAATTGATTCATATTATAGCTCCAGCTTCAGAAGGCCCTCCTGCTGCTGAAGAACAGCCAGAGCAGGACGTCCTGGGCAAGGGTAAGAATAATAAATCAATGAGAGTTAGAAAATGTTATTTTGGAATGATACATTTTGTAAAAAAGGATCTAAAACCGCATTTCACACTAACTACAACTGTTCACCTTTTAATAGGCCACATCATGAGAAATTATAAATCGGTCCCAAGCTGGGTTCAGGCGGATTTGGTTTGGTGTGTGAAGGAACCCGCAATGAGGATGAACTCAAGGTTTTATTACATTTTTTTGGCTTCAACAAACTTTTTATTCTTATAGTTTATTTCTTCAGGATTCATGAACATCATGACCTCTTTGCTCATGCTAACTGTTAACCCTTTGTTTTGTTGATCAGGTGGCTGTGAAATTTTCAGTGAAGGCACCAAACATGCCAAACATCTCAGTGGTGAGTAGTCTGCACTCTCTGTCATTACTTCTCAGTCGCTGTTTTCAATTCATAGCATCTTATATTTATGTTAATCACTGCCAATGATTGGTCAACTGTCTTGAAGTCTTTATTTGGGAAACCACCTTCATCGAACAGTCATGCTTTCTCTTTTAGCCTGGTCATCCCAATCGCCTGCCGTTGGAGATCGGCTTGACACTCATGGCCAATAAGGGCCCCAGCGCTCCTCAAATAATTCAACTGCTGGACTGGGAAGAGGAGACGGACCACTACATTATGGTTATGGAGCGCCCTCACCTTGCATGGATCTGCTTAGTTTCATGGAGCTCCACGGAGGAATCTCGACGAGCGCACGCGCGCGATACGTCATGCGGCAGGTCATTTGTGCCGCTAAGGCTTGCTTTGAGAAGGGTGTCTTCCATCGGGACATTAAACCGAGAACCTGCTGGTGAACCCGGACACCATGGAGGTCAAATTGATTGACTTTGGTTGCGGGGCCCTTATGAAAAATCGGCCTTCAAAGACTTCTGTGGTACGTTACACAAACCATTACTCACAAAAGAAAAAACATGTAACGTGTAGTCGGCATGCTGTGGAAGTGTATGAACATCAGACAACATCTCTTTCTTCCAGGCACAGAACAGTACTTTCCTCCAGAGTACAAGTTCAAGGGCACATACCATGCCAAGCCCATGACAGTGTGGTCTTTGGGGATTGTGCTGTTTGAAATGGTGTGCGGGGATTTTCCCACACGGGGCGACCTGTACTTGATCGCCGCCAACATCTGGACCAGGCCAGGCCTGTCACAAGGTGAGATCTTCATCAAACACAAAAAAGAGCAGGTGTGAAGTATAAGCTAATAATGAGACATCTCTTTGTTTTTGCACAGAATGCTGCGATCTGATTTGTGATTGCCTGCAGCCAAGCCAAAGAAGAGACTTGCTCTAAAGAAGATCCATCTCCATGACTGGTTTGAAGTATGTTAAACATTACATTAAGTACATTAAAATTGTGTTTTTGTTTCAGGTCATGGATTGAGACAAGATGTCACGTCCACTCTTCTGTTCTCAGTCTGCGCTTCATCTGCTGGACCGACACGAGTGACCTTTCCTTCCCTCCATTCAGGCCTCAATATAGAGCCGAGCCACCCCGTCCTTGACTTCAAGCAGCAATATTTGCGTCTGGCTGTATTGCTCAATAATTTGTGTATTGATCTTTACTGAATAGTTGTTTGTAAATCATTATTATATTCATATACTTGTCTCATAAATTAAAGTATTAAAAAACTGGTAAGAAAACTGTATAAAAAAACCTATAAGAAATGTATAAGAAATTTGTAAGACATTTATTTTACAATAAATCTGTAAGCAAATAAATAATAAGTGTCTGTTCATAATTATATTGCATTGTTTATATTGCAAATTAATTTCAGTCCCTTCTGAAACTGTTACAGCCACACAGCTTCCTGTCATGATCACAGACCAAACATCTACTGTTATCTGACATCTCTCACACTTTAAAATGAATAGAATTAAAATGTCAGAGATATTGAAAAAGGATACATTTTACACTGTTTGTTTTTTCACCTTTAGATGAACATTTGGCATGTTTTCTCAGACTGTCCTTTTGCTTGTGTGTACCTGGTTTTATGATGGGACAATGTATTCACAAGATATATAATTAATTAGGGATTATTGTCAGTTTGACACTATGTACATACTTATTGATAACCACGTGGTTTTAAAAAGGCTGAATGATTCTCATCAGCTGATTCCTAGTTGCAACCAGTAATGTATGGCATGGCTGTGATTGGATTAGAAGCCAGGTTTTGACTCATTCCAGACACATTGTCAAGTCTGTAAGTGCTGAGGATATTCAGTGACTGTTTCTGCACGTTACATTAATACACCAGTAAATGAAAACTTTTTTTCTGTCGGAGTTTCAAAAAAACCTCCATCAGTTTCTCCGATTCCATACAACTTAACCAAAATTGAGTGCCAGTGCTTATCTGGTTTAACTTATTTCACCAGTCATGTTGTAATAAAGGTTCAAAAAATTAGCCTAACAACAGTAACAGTAATCAAAGACAACAATTAAAAGTTGGATTACTTTTATTTGAGAGGTTTCATACAAGTACTCACTGGGAGCATTCAGATCAAACATTCACACACTATATGAAATACTGGAAAATGTCATCCTCTCAAGTTTAATGCTCATTTATTAACATTTATCGGGTTCTGAAATTATACACCTTTTTTAGTCTCAGCAGTAAAACACTTGTGACTACCAATCTTCACAAATGTACATCATTTAATTTTAGAAAATAACTAAAAGCAAAATAAATAGGGAAATGTTATGAAATCTTTCCCTATTGTTGTATTAATGTACATCTTTCTACCAAGGGCATGATAAGAATAAACCCCAGTCTAACCACCTTAAAGACACATGATGAGATGTAAGACGAACAGAAGTAAATGTATACTCAGGGCTACCAATGAGAGACTGAGGCTTAGTGGTCACAGTGGTTATATATCAACCAGCCTCTCTATGAGACTGGCCGACTCAAAATTAGTCTATTTATCATCTGCAATGCACACAGGAAATTAGACATTTTATAAAAAAGAAATGAGCTTTTGAATATAAAAATATTATACACACTTTTGGTCGTTGAATTACTGAGGCTGAAAACCTATACCTCAAAAGACCAAGAGATGATCTTTAAGGTATTATCCATTCTCCTCATGTTTGATGGATGTTTAAATGTTCTCATCAATCAAGAATATGATATATCATTGGGTGAACTTGATGAATTTAGATCAACTGCATGTGAATGAACTTTAACATATTTTTAAGTTCAGTGCAATTCATTTAGGATATGTATGGGGTTAAACTAATCCTTTCAAGTGACAACCAAGAGGACAATCTTATTCATGTAGATTGCAAAGTGCTGGTTTGTCTAAGAACAATGAATGCTTTATATGAATGTGAGGAAAGCACCAAAACAGGCTTGAGAGGCCAGAACATATACATGAAATGCAGTAATGTCATCGCTGCTTGGATTCTTTTGTAAAATCAAGGTTTATTATTCTGTGCCATCCACTGGGAGTCTGGGATGCACTCTCTGAGGTAGCCGTGAATATGACCAACAACTTAAAGAAAAAGTTTTAACATAAAAATAAAACGTATTATTTTCAACATAGCACCACTGTTGATAAACAGATAAAGAGTAAAATCTCTTTCTCCAATTCTTTTCATTCCAACCCCGATATTTACCATGGGCTCACCTTAGCCCTTCATATTATCTCTGTTGAGTACCAAGGGCATGAAATCGATTCAGTCAGTTCATGTTTGTTTACCTTATCTTCCTCTACTCGTCTCAGCCACTCTTCTTCCAAAAGTTTTGTTAAAAAGTCTCCTGCAGAGCATCTATCGGCTACAAGATCTTCATGCAGACTTGACAGCGACTGATGCGTGACCGGTACTCATCTCCCTTCAGCGTCTCCTGGGAAGGACCCTGGACGAACTGTTCGTTCTGCTCTACCGTGGTCAACCAGAAACTGTACTTGTTGGCAAAGTAGTGGCAGGTGCCTCGGCCTCCGTTGCACTCAATGAAGGGGGTGGCACGGAAATCCTCCAGACAAGAACCGGGAGAAACCAATGACTGACCACCTCCTTCTGCACCAGCGGCTGTGTGCTGGAGAACAAACAGAAACGCTAGTGAGGAGAACTTCCAAATATATCCAAAAAAACTTTTAAAAACAAAGTATACTTTTATACATATTAAATAATTTGTGTGAATATATTACATCTTGTAATAAAGGATTACTCCACCCCAAAATGAACATTTTGTCATTAATCATTTACCTGTGTCATTCCAAACCTGTAAAAGCTTTGTTTGTGTTCGTAACACAATTTAAGATATTTTAGATGAAAACCGGGAGTAGCCCTTTAACATGACATTATGATAAAATACATATGAACGGTGGGTATTATTTTACACATGAGTGAACATGCTCTACACCGTGAGCTCAGTTGATGTGCATCTGCAATTATAGTATGTGCATTAAGGTAGAAGTCAGTTGTACCATAAGGAAGGAGTAACCAATCCACAGACTTCTCCAGCCCTGAGGGCAGGTCGGTATGCTGAGGTCTTGGCTATGGATAGCGATAGCTTGAGAAGGAGCTTCACACACTGAGCAGCGGCTAATGTACTGAGATATCTGCTGATCTGCCACGGGCATCATGGGAATGGGTGCTGTGGTGGACAGCCAATAGGATTTGTCATTACGACTAGCATAGTGGCAGATCTCATCGACTGTGCAGTACAGGAAGGGGATGGTGCTGAAATGCGTCAAACAGGAGCCGGGCAATCCTGTGAGGAAGAGAAGATTTGAATTCAGTTATCTTGAGGCAAGTCAGCTTACTAGTAGATACGTGCAAACTTGTCACAATAAACTGATCCACGACTATATACATATGCCAAAACAGATATCTCCAAATGGTATGAAAATTGATTTATAATAACAACACTAGTGTCTCACCCAGGTCCTGGTTGTGTGCTTTCTCCTGTCCCTCCACATAAAGCAAACTGTAGCCTTCCCACAGCCTGGCCATGCCTTGAGGACACATGGGCACCTGGTTGGACTGACTGTGCTTCACCAAAGTATAACCGATACCAATACTGCGTGCCGGTGGACCAGGAAGACCTTGCACTCCTGTTGGGCCACGGGCTCCTGTAGAAGATTTGAAAGAGGAAGAACTTGAAAGGTGTTTACAGTAGGGACAAGAGGAAACGGATGAAAGATGTTACCTGGAAAACCGCAATGAAATCTGGTGTTACCTTACACATTTGAAAATAGGCTGCTGTTAATTACATTTCTACTAACAAATATACAATCTACCTAATATGACACTACAATTACTTCTAAAAGTGTATTCTTTCAAGTCACAGTGACTTACTCATATTATATAATATGACTTGATAGAAAATAATAGATTGAGTTACCACATAAAGCACATGAATGTAACACTAGACTAATGGTTCTCATCTGGTTCTGTTTCAGAATCCAAATTTTACACTCAAAATTAAGTGACAAAAACAGGGTAAAAGACAAAGACAAAAATGCCACAAAGCAGGACCACTGATGTTTATCAAAAGTGTAAAAAAAAAAGTTTACACAAATATTTACAGTAGTCAAACATTTCAGGTCTCAAGTCTCTAATGCTCACCCAGGCTACATTTATTTGATCAAAACACAATTTTACAAAAATATATATTTTTAATATTTAAAATATTTATTTTCTATTTTAATATATTTAGGTTTTTTTTCTTTTTCCTGTAATATTAAAGCTGCATTTCCAAAAGCCATTACTCCAGTCCTCAGCATCATATGGTTAGAAATCATATTAATTACCATAAATCCGGTCTGTGGCTTTCTGCCTGATTACCATAAGAGGTCGCTTCTTCCATCATATCAACTTTTACAAAACACAGACTGTTAACTGAATGCAGGTGAAACCAATCTGTGCAATGGAGTATGGAAAATGAAGCCGAGGATTGTGTGCAACAGTCTGTGTGGTGTGAAAGTCAATATGACAGAAAGAATGACCTCTTGTGGTAATCGGGCAGAAAACCACGGACCAGATTTGTGACATTAATATGTTAAGTTCAAGAAACATTGCTCATTATTATGCTGTTGCTATAAACAGCTGTTGCTTAATATTTTTTGTGAAAACCATGATGCATTTTTTTCTAATGAATAGAAATTTTAATTTAAACTACTACAGATTCATGATCAGAACATATCTGTGAATCATATATAAAATGTAAAGAACACTCTTTGTACCTTGGGTTCCTGTGGGTCCTTGGATTCCTGAAGGTCCGGGGTCACCAAAAGCTCCAGGAGATCCTGCTGCTCCAACAGGACCAAGTCTACCCACTGGCCCTCTGAGTCCTTTGGGACCTAGAAAATTTTCAGAGGAATTGAAATTGGAGGAGAAAGGTTAGAAAAGTTTCATATTTCTTGCTACTTTCTTTATTTTTCACAAAGACAATAAAAGACACTCACCTGGGAATCCTGGACTACCTGGAAGGCCTGGTATTCCTGTCTGACCAACAGACCCATCAAGACCTGATGTGCCCAGTTCCCCCAATGGACTAATGCCGGTTTTGTTATGTGGGACCAAAATACCTGGACGTCCCTTAGGACCAGGAAAACCTGAAAGGGCAATAACCAAGAAGCTGATGTTTCAAGAATGGTCATGATTTATTTATTAGCTGACTATTTAAAGTGCCTACTGACGGGACAATGTTATTTTTAATCTATTTGCCTATTTAAAAATGCCCATCCAATATGCTTGTTTTTTCACTTTTGATATAATGTGGTTCTCATAGTTTGTGTAATGACAGTAACTAGTGCGGTAGTGAATAAGTGAAATAGACACACTGTATGTCTGTTCTCTTTGAACAATTCAACTACATAATTTGAAAAACCTATCTGGGGTGAATTTCCATAAACTCACAGCATGATGCCAGGATATTACATAATTAAAGTTAGTTCTTGCTACTTTTTTAAAAGCTTAGTCCCTTTAACATCTCCCTTTTTGATATTGGATCAGTATTAGGATATAACTGTATCGCAAATGTTTATGTGGTGTGGACAAAGGGGTCAGTCTGTCTTGATCGGGTGGACAGCTAATGCAATCAGTTTATGGTAGGTTTTTGAGTTATTGTTTTGGTCTTTTTTGGAACTTTTTCGTCAGATATTTTGGTTAACTTCCACATCAAAATATTATTTGATAAACATGTCCGTATATAAAGATGTACAATCAATCACAATTTAAATAAAATCTCACAAAGTAAGCTGAGGTTCACCTCTTTGAATATTAGAGGGATTATCAGAATGGTTAAGATTAAACAAGTTATGACAAGGATTAAACAACTGGAATCTTCAATAGTATTTTTACAGGAGACTCCTCTACTCAAAGAGAAGTTAGTGAAGGTACAAAGAAGATGGCCAAGGTTAAGTCTTTAGTTCAGGTTATTCTTCTCATTCCAGAGGGGTTATGTTGATCCACAAATCTGGACCCTTCTTAAAAAATAATAGTACTACAGAAAAGGCTGGTAAATATTTGATAGTACAGGGAACTTAACGGGGTTAGACAATGAAACTGAAACACATGGTTTTAGACCATAATAATTCCTTATTATGATGTATGGCCTCTTTTTGTGGCCAATACAGCATCAGTTAATCTTGGGAATGACAGATACAAGTCCTGCACAGTGGCCAGTGGGATTTTGAGCCATTCTTCTTGCAGAATAGTGGCCAGGTCACTACGTTATGCAGATGGAGGAAAACGTTATTTAGATCTGGTGACTGTGCAGGCCATGGGAGATGTTCGACTTCACTTTCATGTCCATCAAACTAGAGACCTGCAATCCCGCGGGAGTACCGCGGGTCTCGCGGGACCCGACGCAACCCAGTGCGGCGCGGGACGAAATTTGATATGTGAACGCAGGTGCGGGCGGTAAGGCCCTGGTGTGTGCGGGTTGCGGGAGAATAAAATTATTTGCGGGACTCCCTCAAAATGGAAATATCTTAAAATTAAATTGTTAAAAAGAAATAAAATATTATTTATCTGCTGCACAAAAGCAACAAGAACAACTAAAAATAACGTAAATTCTCACGTGGTTCTTGCGAGGAACAAAGACCATAGACCCACACCGAGGCAAAATGTCTGAAGAGCATGACACAGGTGGAGCGCTTAGTGCTACAGATATTAGTTCATTATTAAAGAAAGGAACATACAGAACTACAAAGCCAAACAAAGGGAAATCCAATATTTGGAAATGTTTTTCTATAGTATGTGACGGTATGGAAAGCACCTTCCCTTTGCGAGCTGCGACAAATGCAGCAAAATACTCGCATACAGCAGCCCCAAGTCTGGAACTTCAGGTCTGAAGCGTCATGTGTGCACAGTTTTAATGTTTACTTGAATGAACTTGAACTTGAATATTGCGGGCGGGAGCGGGAAAAAAAAATCTATATTGTTGCGGGAGCGGGACTGAACCTTGCGGGAGCGGGACTGAAAAATCTGTCCCGCGCAGGTCTCTACATCAAACCACTCTGTCACCAGTCTTGCTGTGGGTATTGGTGATTATTTTCTTGATATGCCACCTTCAGAATACAATGTTTGAACCATTGGGTGCACATGGTCCTCCAGAATGGTTCGATAATCCTTGGCCTATCTAGCACAAGTATTGGGTCTAGGGAATGACATGATATTGCAGCCCAAACCATCACTGAATCCGACGTTTGGGTTTGAAATAGCAGCCTGGCCATGTATATTGATCCTGTGGATCTCCCGATGGACAGTTTTGGTGTAAACAAGAGAGTTGAGGTGCACATTTAATTCTGTAGTGAGTTGCACAGCTGTGGTTTTATGTTTTTTTGGATACAATCTGGATAAGCACCCAGACATCCCTGTCAGACAGCGTCCTCTTACGTCCACAGTTACTCCTGTTGGATGTGGTTCGTCCTTCTTGGTGGTATGCTGACATTACCCTGGATTAAGTCCTTAAATATCTTGGAAACCTTCCAGTGATTTCCTGCCTCTTTCCTATCTGAGAAAATGTTTATTTCAGCAAAGCTAAACGGATTTGGGATTTAAATTGTGGATGAATGAGGGTATGATCCGACTGAAATATATTAATGTCATTTGATAATCTTGTAGCTAATTTAGTATACCTCAGGAACACTTTTTAAGTATTTGCAATTCAGAAGTTTTATTTTTACACGTTTAAAGAATTAAAGAACACAACTACCCCCAGTGTCGATCTTGAAAAGATTCAGATTGCTGCATTAAGGGGGCAGATTGCCTAATTATATAACATACTATAAGAGGAAAACATAAAGAAAGCTCTGAAAATAAAAGACAAGCATGGATCCGAGATATACATACGGATATTATATCAGATGACTGCAATACAATTTGCTTAAAAGCACAAACACAAACTTTGAACTCCCAGTTGAGGCTGTTACAATGTAATTGGGTAACTTAACCCCATTGATCACCTAACTCTAATGAGTGTGAAGATTTTTGGGTTGGGATAACTCAATATGTTTCTCAATTTACTTCCTCCCTAATTCCTCTATGTCCTTTATTGCATGTATTGAGTATGTATGAAGACGATAGCTCCTTGTCACTTAAAGAAAGAAAGTTGGTGGATTTGTGTCTATTATAAGCAAGACGTTCTATTGCCCTGTGTTGAAAAAATACCAATTGCCCTTCCATTGGACTATTGGACTATGGCTGAAAAATTAAATCATGTTTGTCACTTGAAATAATAACTGGCAGGTGTTTTTAGACTTTGTTAAAAATGTAAATATTGGAGATGTTTTAAATGTGTGAAGTTGTGATAATGTAAGAATTGTGTGGGGTAGGTTGTGGATTTTTTTGGAAAACTCAATAAAGATATGTTGTACAAAAAAAAAATGCCTACTGACCCTGTAATCCTTTGGGTCCATTCCAGCCATAGTTTCCTGGCTCTCCAACACGCCCTGGTGGTCCACGTACACCATTTAAGCCAGGATCACCTCTTTGTCCTTGTAAATCCGGACAGCATAAAATGTAATAAAATTCAAATTAATAAACTATGGGGCCAGAGATAAAGAGATGGAAACAATAAAACAGTACAAAAAATACCCTTAAGACCAGGACTGCCTTGTAATCCAGGCACTCCAAAACCACCGGGCTCTCCACGTGGTCCTGGTATTCCTGGTCGTCCAGGAAGTCCGGTATCTCCTCTGTCTCCTTGGACTGTTCCAGGGCCTGGTGGACCAGGAGGGCCAGGAGGGCCAAAGGGACCTACAAATGATCCAGTTCAATTATGGGCAACTGCAAAACGTTACATAACAGAGCTAAGAAGAAAAATACTTGCTAGCCTTCTAGATCAAACATCTTTTTATTTTAGATAAAAAAGATTAGTTCAATCTTAGACAGGCAATAAAAGTAATAATAACAGTGTCGATAAAAATGTCCTGTACCTTCTCGTCCATCTAATCCCGGAAGTCCAGGATCTCCGGGAGGACCTGGGATATTAGAAGGACTAGGTGGTCCAGGGAGGCCTGGATTACCAGGGAAGCCCCTGAAACCAGAGGCACCTGAAAACCATAGATTACATAATCATTGAACACACACGCAAATTGAAAGACAATGTAATCTGGTATGGAGGCAATGGTGGTGGGGGGGTTAATTGATATTTTCCCCTTATTAGAGTTTCACATATAGCCATACACATGAATTTCCTCACCAGGTTCTCCTCTGGATCCTTTTTCTCCAGGGCGCCCAAGTGCTCCAGGCTGTGATGAGCCTCTCTCTCCCTTCTGGCCATTCACACCAGGAGCTCCAGTCCGACCACCTTCAGTCACACCTGAAATGAGCAATGCCTAGTTTGTTCATGTTTGTCAAGTATAATGTAGAACCTTATAATCAGAGGTTCATCTGATAATGCACCTGGAACTCCAGACAACCCCTTGGATCCTGGAAGACCATTGAGTCCACCCAAACCAGGTGATCCTGGAAAACCTAAAGTAAGATTTGAAACAGGGTATTTCAGAAATGCCAACACACTGGGTTCTATTAGTTAGCAAAAAGACCACAGCTGAAAAAAATATTTTTAGCAATAGCTACTAAAACGGTTCTTGTTTAACCTTTCTCTCCTGGTGAACCTGGAACTCCAGGACGGCCTAAATCTCCATCACGACCCTTCCGTCCTGGATAACCAGGGAGACCCCTAATGCCTGGGAGGCCTGGTGAGCCTATAAACAAATACAACAATAAAAATAAAATTACAGTTGATGTAAAAGCTAAAATAATTCCAACAGAATCAATTTTGTGGATCCAAACTTTCACATACCACTAAATCCAGGAGTTCCTGGGTCTCCTGGCAAACCTTTCTGGCCTTGAAATCCAAAACTTCCTGGGAAACCAGGATCACCTACTTTACCAGGAAGTCCTGGACCACCTAATTATTAAAGGCAAAAGACAAAAACATATTTAAGATATCAGACGGGAATTTAGATTATGATAATAAAACATAAACATTACAAAAAAAAGAAAAGTTTACAAACCATATACATATATTAAGAACCTGAAAAAACTTTTTTTCTTACCTGGGAATCCAGTATTTCCAATCGAACCCTTTGGTCCAGGGGGTCCAGATAATTCATATGAATCACCTTTCTCACCTTAAACATCGATGTTTACAGGCATCAGACTAGTATTAAGTTACTTGCATTAGCCATATGTATTATAGGTTCAGATAAAGGTACATTATTATTATTATTATACTTTGCATTGACAGAATCACAGGAATCACCTTTGCCACCAGATTGTCCCACAGTTCCTGGGAACCCTTGAACCCCAGGCACACCATTGTCACCCTGCAATGGAGAAGAACGCTAAAAGTAAGAGACAATATATATTTCTGTGCATAACACATTTTGACAAGTACAACCATATTAGATCCATATTAGATAAAATAAAAGTATTAGCACTGCTGCATCCATGGTAAACATTTATACATACATATATTGTACTTGTGAACTGAATACAGGGTACTTACAGTCAGGCCTGGTAAGCCAGGGAAGCCCATAACTCCAGGTGAACCTTTGGGACCAGGGAAGCCAGTGGAGCCAGGAATACCTGGGAATCCAGGCTGGCCAGGAAAACCTTTTGCTTGGTCTGCAACACCAGGTAATCCAGGAAAACCTTGACGCCCAGGCAACCCTGGAAAACCCTTATCACCTGTTAAAAAGAAATGTAAAAAAAATAATTCTAACGGCTGAAGGATAGGTTCTTTTATCCCAACCTTGTTTGAAAACGTCATTAATTACTCCAGACTGAGTGACTCTAAAGAACAGCTCAACATCATAAGTTCACGAACACCTCTATGCCACTAAACAGCATGAATTCATCATAAGAATCTAAGGAAATGCTTATGCAGAGGTCTAACTAATAGGATCTTTCCACTTTTTGTACCTCTTGGTCCTGGAAAACCAGGCAGTCCACCACCTCCTGCTTCACCTTTTTGACCCTTTTCCAGCTGCTCTACTGTAAGCACTGGAGATTGTCCTGGAAGACCAGGAGTGCCACGCTCCCCTTTAGAACACAAACATGTATTTGTTAATTTAGTACATTTATTACATTACTGCAGTGCATTTGAAAATATAATTACAATAACCTATTTTATATCTTGCTTCTTTGTCAATTCTTTTTGAGTGCCTTCTATGGTTTCACTTAACTAAAAATCTAATTTCCTTCAAATGCCATATACCTTTGGCTCCTCTTGATCCAGTTCCTCCAGGTAAGCCATCCTGCCCAGGGAAACCAGGTAAACCTTTAACACCTGGGCCACCTGGGACTCCAGGAGTACCAGGTAAACCTGGGAACCCCAGCAATCCAAAAGACCCCGTCTCTCCTTGAACACAGAAAACAAAATATCTACATTATGATAATTAAAAGTAAACTTTTTGAAACAAGCTCTTATATGGTTGTTCGATGTGGTTTCAAATGTGTGGTATTGGAGATTGAAGATAGAAGTGTGTTAAAATGCTAAAAGTTAGAATAGCTAGAATAGCTTCTATCAGAAGTATAACTATAAGAATGCCAAATCAATTTAAATAGTAATCTCTTTCTAGAATATCATACCTTTTATTCCTTGTCTTCCAGATATGCTTGAACGTGCTCCAACGCCAGGGGATCCAGGAGGTCCCCTAAATCCCTGTGACCCTGGGATGCCAGGAAGCCCTGGTATACCCTTTATTCCAACAGGACCTGGAGGCCCTGGATCTCCTCTTACACCCTTCAGCCCTGGGAAACCTGTGGAGAAAAAATACAGTTAATATAGTATAGACATTAGCTCTGAAAGTGCCTAGAAATTACTTGGATTTCACGTAAATAAATTCCATTTAGTTTTTCTTTTTATGTGATTTTTAAAAAAAATAAAATAACAATACTGTACAGTTGAACAAACTTACCCACTAATACTAATACTTTAAAGACACCAGACAATGCTTTAAATAACAATCAATTAAAGAAAAATACAAGTATACTATGAGAAATTTAAATTACTAAAAGATTAAATAAATGTTGACAATAAAAAGCAACATTTACTGATACTTGTTGTACTGGCTGAACACACCATATTTCACAATTTGTGGAAATGTCAGTTTAATGTAAAGTCTAATTATAGTGTGAATGTACAAAAAGCTGGAACATACTTTCATGACTAACTAAAGTTGACATGATTAACTAAAGATGATGCTGTTTACCAGTAGGTGGGTTTGTGGTTAAAGGCACACAAGCACATCAAGGTTAAGCAAGTTCAGTGGCTAGATTGTTAGATTAGAGGCTTGATTACTCAAAGTCATTGAACCTGAGGATTAGTATTTAAGCACACAAGTTTCAGATTCATCTTTTACATGTGAGTGTACTATGTATTTCCTGCTTCATGGTACACAAACACACAAAAAGATAGAGGAATACAGTTTATACCACTCCATTGCTAAAAGACCATGGATGAACACGTCATAGATGGTCAATTCAAGAAATTTCAAAATAACATTCTGCAGATCCAAATAAACAAATGAATTCTGCAGTGTCACTATGAACAAACTGCTCTATTGGTTTGAAATAGATACCTAAAAAAGAGAGTTCACCCAAAAATAAATATTCTGTCATTATTTTGGGTGAAATATTAATTAGGAGGACTGGAAAGTTAAGAGTATTAAGAGGAAGCATTAGAAGTGTGTGAATTGTGTGTTAAAGGAACATCAACACTATCGGGGAGGACAGTATTTCTCACCTTGGCAGCCTAGTGAGGTGACCCAACACCAAAAATAGAAGAGGGTGACACCACAAATGGAAGGACAGGTGGGTGATGAAAATGATGGTGATGAAAAAAGAAAAGGAGGGGAGGATGACCATAGAGAAAAGAATAATGAAAACATATATTTTTGGCAGGAAGATCAGTAAACATAGGTTGACGAAGACTGATGAGAAGAGAAAGAGGCAGTGAAACATTTTACAGCAACTCAAATCTGCAGTAGTAAACAAATTTAAACCAAACCATAACTACCCAGGTTATTAAGATGGATTTAAAAAATGATGCCTCATGACAAAGTCTTGGAATTTGAGCAGACCTGTCAAAAATTTAAATGTGAAAGATCCTCCTGAAAAAGTTGCTTATTGCTCAAGGCAGAGTTTACCCTAGTATATGTATTTGAGAAGCTCTCGTTGAACAAATGATCATATATTAGATAAAACACCAACACTGATTTGAATTGGTTACCTGGAGATCCATCAAATCCAGTAGCTCCAGGTGGCCCTCTGGGACCAGGAACACCCCCGGAAGGGATTTCTCCTGGTGGACCTATGGGACCTACAGGACCAGGAAAACCATCCACACCTCGTTCTCCCTTTATGCCAGGAAAGCCATTGCGTCCATCATTACCTAAGGAGGAATGCATTAGCTTGATATCTAGCATGAATTACAATGTCTAACAGGATTGGTGCTAATGATGTTGGTAGTAGCTATGTGAAAACATCTCATTAAACTTACCAGGCCTCCCTAGAAAACCAGGCACACCAGGTTGACCCTTGTCTCCTGGCTCTCCTGGTCTCCCTGGAGAACCTGGAGCTCCAGGAGTGGCCCTAAGCACCACACCGGGTTCTCCCTTATTTCCTGCCAAGCCTGGAAAAGCATCTCTTCCTGGAGGCCCTGGTAAGCCAGCATTTGTTATTCCTGGTAAACCTGGATCTCCTCTAGGTCCAGGGAACCCTAATCATAAGATAGCCAATTTAAAAAAATGCAGTCACATTCATGAAACTAGTGCACTGTTTCTGATCAGACATGCAAGAAGCACTGCTCACAAAGAATTTTAAACTGAATGCAGCAAAGGATTTTGTTGCTCAATGAGGTGATTTCATTTTGCCACCTTGAAACTGATTTGTGTGGAGAAATGTTTTACTTTCCTGTGAAAATCCCAATCACACAGATTACTATTGGAATCACTCAATTTGTAAATGTGCACCTTCATAAAATTTGATGCAGACCAATTAGGTGTAAAATTTGTGGTTAGATGGAACACCCATTCACATTTGGGGCTGAAATCTTACCCTGAGGTCCTGGCTGACCTCCAGAGCCTGGCTCTCCTCTCTCACCCTTTGGCCCATCAAACCCTGGGCGCCCATTTGGTCCTGGGGAAGCAGGCTGACCCTTTGGCCCTAATATATTAACATACACACAAACATGCAAAAAAACCCACGTTTTAGCATTGTAAATGTTAAACTACTCTTTACAGTTAAATTACTACTATTATCAACTTTCAACATTCTGAAATTAAATTACCTGGCACCCCAGGATTTCCAAAGTATCCTGGATCTCCGAGTTCACCAGGAATCCTACAGGGAAGGGGTGTTCCTGTTGACATCCATATCATTGTCAATAACATATAAAAACTGTCAATGATTGTCCATTCAACACACACATTCCCTACAACTAATCATGATAAAACCAAGCATTAAATGATGGGTGTTTGTGTATATTTTTAGGTAAAAATGTATCTTAACATCTAAAATCAGTAAATGTTGGCTAATGAGAAAATGGACAGGAGGCAATATACAGTTATATATATTTGAACACTGACACAATTTTTAGGATTTCAGATCAGTATTCCACCAGAACAGAATTAAAAATAAAACAAACATGATTAACTTGTAGTATTAACTTAAGTCCAGACCTTAAGCTTTAATTCAAAAGGTTGAAAATAAATGCACATGAACATAAAATGCTAAGAAACTATAACAATTTTAATATACAGTACACCCATTTTCAGGGGCTTAAATGTAATTGGACAACTATCATCACTGCCTTCAGTCTGGAACTCATAGAAACCACCACAGATGGGGTTTGCTCCATTGAGATGCTTTGCTAGGCCTTTTGCTGCAGCTGACTTCAATTGTTATTTGTTTGTGGGTCTTTCTGCAGGTAGTTTTGTCCTTAGCATGTCTTCAGTTGTTTTGTTTTTTTTGTCTGTTCCACCTGCATTGAGCTTATTTGACTGCCTGATGTGGTTTCACAGCAACAGTTTTCAATTGCAAATTGCACACTTAGAATCAACTCTAGACCTTTATACCTTTTAAATGATGTACAAATAATGTAGGAATAGCCCACATCTGTCCAGTAAACAAATCTTGAGTCAGTTGTCCAAATACTTATGGCCCCTTGAAAAAAGTAGGTGGTAAATATTAAATAGCTGTAATTACTTAAACTTTCATCCAATTGGGATGGATCAAATTAAAGCTCTTACCCCCAGATTTACAAACAAGGCACAAGCTTAAATGTACGTTTGAACTGTTTTAGCTGAAAATATCTTGCTCTGACATATCTTAAAATAAACCAGTGTCACAAGATGCACACCTGTAATGTTTTCTTTTAACTTAATTTTTGTAAAAAAAAAAAAAAAAAAAAAAAAGCTTAAATATCTTAATTTAACTAAGGCCTAGTCCTGGTTTAGGCTCAGCCCTGTTTGTATAACTGGGCCATAGTGCACATTTTAAGCCCATATTCATAATATAACTATAACTTAAATAAAACTTAAATAATGTTTTGGTTAACAGCTAAAATAATAAAAATTGTGCCCATTTCCAAATATATATGGATGTAACTGCATTGTAACTATGCATTTACACTGCACTACAGGAATATAACTTTATGAACTATCCTGAGAATTATTGCAAAACAAATAGAACCACATTTCCAATGCTGTCAAAAACCACAGAAAATGTACAGTGTATATCTATAGCAGAAAACGAAATGTACAGCTTGTATTTTTATTGAAGAAACCTACATTAATTAAAGCAACTATTATATTAATGTGTCAGTTGTTGGATCTGTCCATACTGGTGTATTAGTGCAAATATGTTTTTTGTTTTATGCACAATTTTATCCACGTAGGCTCGTAATAACACATAACTGTGTAATCCTAGCGTTGCAATACACTGATTCCATCATTTTTGTTTGTTAAGGATAAGTGAAAATATCTTCTGTGGTAATTGATTGCATGGCATGGATGGGTGTTGGTGACCAAGATGAACAAGTGTTGGCACTAATGCTGTGTCATTAAAAAGGTTTTGCAAACCAACTTTAAATAATTTTGATGGTGTAACAGAGTCTTCAAAACTTCATTAGTTTATTTTCATACTTCAAAAAAACCCATCCTTCCCCAGTAAAGTCAGTATAGAAAGACTAATAACATGCACAAAGGTTGTTAAATGACTGGCAAAAGAGGGCTGTAATATGGCAACTACCACTTTTCCAGAATGGCAAGAGACTAACTGAATTAGACAAGTTAATTATGAAGGTAAGGTTTGGCGAACACTCTACAGTTAAGCTGTCTGATACAGTCAGGCCATTGGAAAATGTTGATTTATTTTTTACTGGCTGCAGCTCTGGGCTTCACATCTCACCTCCCTCTTCCAAAGAGGCATCATTAAGCCCCGCCTGCCCACAGCTGTCACCTAGTCAGACAACATGCAAGGGCAAGAGAGATTGCAAGAGGAGCTGTCAATCAATCGGTTTAGGAATCAGTTCATTAGGGCAGCATCAATAAGAAATCAAATGCATAAGCATGAAAATGATTGTCCCTTTAGTAGAGAAATAAAAAAGCTCATTAAAATATTACAGCACATTCAGTTAAAGCAGTGCAAATAAAGAAATCAAAAGAGAACATGTGCATGGATGCATCAACACCATTCCATTACTAAGAGAGAGAGATGGAGAGCATGCAGAGAAGTGAAAGGATTTTTGGTGATTCAGACATGGATGTTAAGACTTGTTATGATTTAATTGCACCTGCTCAATTTCTCTCTGAATGGAATGGCTTTCAAAGAGATCAAAGGTTCTGTTAGCACAGGCAAAACGTAAAGATTCATTTGCACACCCATTCACTCTCACACAAGACCAAAGCTTGTCAAGATGAGGTATAGCAACCTCTAAACTGAAGCTCTTATACCGTATCTTATACCATGAACTCACAAGACATTCCCTAATACACTAAGTAGGTCTCTTGAGAAGATTTAGAAGGCTTGTATTAGCAAAATACCACCTTTTGTTTGTGTACATCCAATTAATGCACTGTATATGAATATATAAATTGTTTTAAAATGTAGGCTAATCCATTACATGCCATCTTATTAATATCACATAACCGGTATAATCATTTTTCTTTTATATAATAAAATATTTTTGACTATGTATTTATTGTTAACATTTTGCTGAATTGTTTCTTCTACTTACCTGGAGATCCTTTAGGTCCAGGTGTCCCAGGAAGACCATTGAATCCAGGATCACCTTGAGACCCTTTGAACCCAGCTACACCAGGATAGCCGATACCAGTTTCCCCCCTGTCACCAGGACGACCTTTGAACCCTGGAATACCAGGAAACCCTTTTTCTCCAGACACCCCAAAACCAGATTCCCCCTGTAGAGAAAAAAACTTGATAAATTTAGAGATCCTGCTAGTTAGAATTACTACAAAAAATAAGGACCTCATTTGGCAGTAATTTCAGAGCTGATGAAATGAAATTATAAAATAAAAAAATAGGAAAATCTACTCACAGGTAGACCTGGTTGTCCAGGGAAGCCAGGAGATCCATCCTTTCCAGGGTTGCCGCTAACTCCAAGTGGTCCAGGAAGACCCTGTTGTCCCATATCACCTTTTTGTCCTCTGCCTTGTGGGATGTAAGAATTACCTTTCTCTCCTTTCCACCCTTTAATGCCTCTTTCACCTGTACGACCCTAAAATAAAAAAGCAAAGAAAGACCTATAATTTTAAACAATTTAAAATGTTAGCTGATTATCCCAATGTTTCTCATTGATCAGTAAGACAATATAGTATTAAATGTATTACACCAGACGCCTAAACTAACAACAAAACTATAAGCTATGTGGTGAACTTTTGTGATTTATATTGCACCACTCTCACCACCACGTTGTTATCTCTCCATGTAACCTCATTCATCACCCCCAGACAAACATTAAGGCATTAGCCCAACTGATCCAAGATAATTTTTAAAAATTATTATCTTACATCAAAGCCCTGTGGACCACGGGGCCCTGAGAAGCCTAGGTCACCAATTTCTCCCTTCACTCCATTGAGTCCTACAAAACCTGGGGGCCCTGGAGGCCCTTGAGGTCCCTGTCCACCAATCGTTCCTCCACCCAAACAGTTGCAGTCACCATTTTCTCCTAAAATTTTCAAGCAGGAGAGAAGGCCAAGTAAGTAATTCAACATAATAGTCTAAATGACACCTAATACTTCTCATTTCAGTTCTACAACAAAGTGCTTTACCACTAAACCCTTTAAAGCCTCTGTCTCCAGGAAATCCTCTTGGACCAGGCTGACCAGGAAAACCTGGTAGTCCATTGGAGAACAGGTTTGCTAGAGAGAAAGATAAAATAAGAAGAGTGTTAATCCATGACCCTCTACTTCTATTTGATTCGTCCCACGATCATTACTTTCTTGGTGTGATCTAATTTATCAAATTCTTAAGTTTCATGTAATTAAAATGGTCATCATCATTTGCAAGTGCTTACATGTACTGCCCGGTGGTCCCGGGAGACCTGGAGGTCCAGGAAAGCCTTGATTTCCAGGAAGACCTTCAGGACCATAAGAATCCCGACCTGGGTTTCCCCTCGGGCCTTTGGGTCCACGACCACCGGGGAACCCAGAGCTGCCTGGACGACCTGAATAGAAAACCAAAAACTTATGGTTACCATCATACGGACACAACAGATTCTATACATTAGGATGTTGTGGACGGTTGGCAAGGCCTTTCAATGCCATTGTTAAGGAGTTTGAGTGGTTCACATACTGATATGCAGTTATTCCAATAAATCAAAAATATACAGTGTGACCTGTGTTGCCCAACCACTTCCTGAACCAAGATCCAGTAAAAAAGTCTGTGTAAACATGGTTTCAAACTTATTATTGAATTTGTCATTATTTGACAATGCAACTGCATTTCTTTTTCCTGAATATTTCTTTCTTAAAAAAAAAAATTGGAAAAAGATTATTATAGAACTTTCGATTCATATCCCTGTTGTTTACAAAGGTTTTCTGATAACCTAGGCCCGTGTTCATAAATAATCTTAGTGCTAAGAGTTGCTCCTAATGACAAAATTCTAAGAAAGTTATCTGAAATGTGAGTGTCACGCTAACATCTCAGAAATGCCATAGTGCCAAAAATAGAAATAACCACTACATTAACACATTTAGCAAGTTGAAATATACAACTATGCAGCAGCAATGATTTGGGTCTGTCACAACCTTCTATAAGAAAAGTTCACACAATATCAGCACTTTCAGAAACTCATTGTGTCACTCTTGGGTTGTTCATTTCCTTTCCATGTGCTCTTTGGTTAGTTTGATGTGTTGTAATTCAATTTTCTGAGCACATCTTATGGTGGTTCTCTTGCTCTTGTTTTGTGATTTTTGGTGGGAATGTTTCATGTTTGTTTGTTATGTGCCATGTGCTCTCCAGTCAAACGTGTCAATGATGCCCTAATTACATTTACAATAACCATAGAGGGACAAAAAATGCTGTGTGTCCAGAGCCATAAAGCCTTAAAATGCAAAAGTATGTCAGTAGTACCTGTGAAAAAAGCAGGCTGTCCCGGAGGACCAGGCTCACCAGGAAGCCCTAGAAAACCTGTATCTCCAGTTATCCCTGGATAACCAGGAAAGCCAGGATCACCTGGAGGACCTAGGTATAAGTACACCAGCATACATATGAGTATATACATGAGAGATTAAAAAAGCAATCTCTATAAGCACAAAATTGCATGAAAGTGAATTAAGATAAGCGCAACCTGTGTGACTACAATAAAAATAATTCCTGATACCTTTAACTCCACCTGCTGGATCCACAATCGGTCCAGGAGGACCTGGGTCTCCTCTTTCGCCCTAGAAATATTTTTGCAATATGGTATTATGTAACATTTCCGTTTATGATAAATATAAATTGGACTTGTCGACTTCTGTTCAGAAACAAGGGCACTTGTCAGCTTCTGCATTAAAACTTGAATAAGCAATGCCTTGAAAGTACAGGCTTTTTTGACAAAACATGTTTAGGGATCAGATTGCGCTATATGTGGACAATAATGCACAGCAATCAGCTCATTCGGTTTTAAAGTGGCGTTTATTGATTTCTGCAAATTGTTTGTGTGTGTATGTGTTTTTCTTGTTTCTCTTACCTTTGGGCCAGTAAAACCTTGTTGTCCTGAAATCCCAGAAGACCCAGATAAGCCCTACAGTTGACAGAGAAGACGGTTGGTATCTAATGAAGATATAAGAGCAAAACAATTTAGAGTAAAGCTTTTCATATCTACCTTAAACCCAGGAAGCCCAGGAGGACCGTTCAGACCAGGTGGACCCTGCCATGTTAAACAATACATAAAAGGTTCAGGTGAAACAAACCAAATATCACCCTAAAGTGAATCACAAAATTTAGCAATAACATTACCTACCCTTGAGCCTGGCAAGCCCAGGATTCCCTTTTCTCCAGTTTCACCTCTGTACCCAAATGGGCCCTATATGTGCACAACAATATGTGTCAGTTTCAACCTGCAACATATCAAACAGGAAACAGATCTCTTTGATTACTCACTGGTGGTCCTGGTCTCCCAGGAAAACCTGGAGCACCATCATAGCCTTTATCACCCTAAAGAAGAGAAAGAGAAAAAGAAAAAAGAAAAAAAAAAGTGAAAAAAGAATTCATAGTCACTTTGTGTTTTTTAAACACAATTTACTGGGCTGGGGATTAAATAGCTTTTTTACAACTGAAAATATATATTTATTTATTCAAACTTTTTATTATTTTTAAACCATTTCCCTTCAAATTTTTGTATTTTAGTGTAAAAAAATGGCATAAAGATTTTAACCAATATGAGAAAAATATGTACCGCAAAAAATGCAGAAGTTAGAAGTTTCAATGACACTGATATATATATTCTACAGTCAAGAAATATAAAATAATATTTGATACATTATGCAGCAATTTGTTTTTGTACACATTAATCTAAGCTTGAAATGCACAAATTTCAATTCCGCATCTTTCAGTTCTTTTGTTGTGTTTAGGATCCAAATTGAATCTCAAATTTGAACACCTACATAATATACACTACAGCTCAAAAGTTTATATTGGTAAGACTTTTTAAAATTGTTTTTGAAAGACGTTTCTTATGCTTACCAAGTCTGCATTGATTTGATCAAAAATGCAATACAAACTGTAATGTCACATATACTAATCAATAGTTTTCTATTTAATTTGGTGCTTATGAAACATTTTGCATTGTTATGAATGCAGAAATCTGTTGTGCTGTTTAATATAATGGACTGCTTTTTGGAAACCGAAAAATTTTTCAGGAATGTTTGATGAACAGAACATTTAAAAGAACATAAATGTAAATGTAAAAAAATTAACATTAGTCACTGATGTCACTTTAAATCAAATTCATTCATCCTTGTTATACAAAAAATATCATAAATCATTAAATAAATAATTTTCACTTAAAGAAATAAAATACCTAATAATTTACCTACCCCATGCCATCAAGTTATTCATGTCTTTCTTTCTTCAGATTAAGGTTTTTGAAGAAAACATTCCAGGATTTTTCTCTATATATTGGACTTCTATGGCAGCTTGGTGCAGCTTCAAAGGGCTCTACAATCATTCATTTTCTAAAAAAAAATGTTATTCTATACTTTTTAATCTCAAATGCTTGTCTTGCGCTAACTGCACCTCGTGCATTACGTAAGGGTCATGCATGAAGCAGATCGAAGTTCAGACAGTGTTAACAAAGAGAACATGCAGAGGAAGTTAAACCCCCTCAGTATAAAAAGGTCAAAAAATAATGTTGGACAAATTTGAACTGAAGTTAACAGATGGAAAACCAACCGTGCTCGACTTTTCTAACAAGATTATATAATGCATGAAGATACAAAATGCATGGCAGAACTAGTACATTCTATTCTTTTAAGAAAATGACTAGACCCATATTCCTCAGCTGGGATTGTGTAGAGCCGTTTGAAGCTGCACTGAAACTGCAATTTGGATCTTCGACCCATTGTTCACTATTTAAGTCCACTATATGGAGAAAAATCCTGAGAAGTTTTCTTCAAAAACTTTGCAACTGAATAAAAGACAGACATGAACATCTTGAAAGACATGTAGATGAGTGAATTATTGGGAAATTTTTATTCTGGAAGTAAACTACTCCTTTAAATAGAAGTATACAGCGTCATAAAGCTAATTTAACACTTTAATTGAATTCCATTGCCTTAGAACAAAATATTTTCTAAAATTATTCACAGTAGAGAGTGATATTTGTACATCTGTAAGTGTGGCTGAAGTGCCCTCTTTAGGGCCCCTGTATGTAAGCACACATAATTTAAACATTTCAAATTGTCACCAAATATAAAGACTTTTTATTATGGACCCCATTCTCAGTATTCACCACAGGGTGAAGTATGGCATGTATACATCAAGCACAAAGTGGAAGTCACCCTCCTGGACAAAGGGGGACAAAGAAACTGTAGAAAAGATTTTGAGGAAGACGGTGTTGATTGACTTCATCCTAGGTCTAGATCCTCACAGCTGCGTTTTCCTCACAAACCTTAGTTCCTTTGTCTCCTTTCGGAAAGCCAACAAGCTCCACCACTCCATTGACCAGTGGGCGGCCTGGGTCACCGGGCGGGCCCACATCTCCCTGGATACGGTAACCAAGGAAGAGAGATTTTTTTTTTTATATGGGACAAGATGACGGTTGATGGGGGGCTGTTTGGAGACGGTAGCGGCGGATCGTGTTGAAGAGGTGGCGTGTGATGAGAAATTTTGGGGGTTTTGAAGAAGGACGTTAAGAGGACTGTGACCACTGCCGAAGCAGCGGGGAGATCAGGACGAGGAGGAGATGAATGGACACAAGCAGAATAAAGGAGCTTTAACAATGAACCACACATTTAACACAACAGATGTGTCTGTATCTCTCCCCGTTCAATCGTCATCCAATTAACAACCCTCCCTTGATACAACGTCAATGTCTCTATAATGTGCTTTCAGAAAACATTCCCATAATCAATGTATTTACAAATGACAGTCCCAATTGATAAATGATCAGAACGTTCCAGACCATTTTGCCTGGAGTGATGATGTGGTTCAATGCCCTCTATCGCTCCTCTCTCTCTCCCACCATCCACACCCTCTCGCCCTGGCAGTGCCCCTCCCTGGTTTGGCATCACCGCTCCCCTGTGTGTTACCTTCTCTCCTTTGTTGATAGTGCTTATTGCTGGTGCGTTAAACGGAACGGCCGGACTGCCCCTGAGTCCTGGTGGACCAACATCCCCCTGAGATCCACAACACAGACATTTGACACATTAGAGCCCAGGATTTTATCAGAGAGAGAAAGAGAAAGCGTGAGAAAGAGACTTGGTCAGGTCAAGGAAAAGATCATGGAAAAAGGGAAAGAGCAAGTGTAAGAAGAAAGAAAGAGAGAGAGAGAGAGAGAGAGAGAGAGAGAGAGAGAGAGAGAGAGAGAGAGAGAGAGAGAGAGAGAGAAACACTAAAACTTAAAATAAAAGAGGGACAGATGGGAAAGCTAAGAGTAGTGAAAGGCTGAAGAAAACTTGCAGAAATCAGATTCTTGATCAGGATTTTTGTCTTATTTTCCAGTAAAAATGTCCCAACATTCTTAAAACAATATATATATCATGTTTATACTCTTAACCCATTAGCAAGTTTTGATTTGTGTAAGAAGACTGTAGAACTTAATTCGAAACAACTTCTCTTAAGTCAGCATTTTGCTTGCTAGTAGATTTATTCCCCCTTTTCTTTGCTTGATGAACATATTTTCCACATAATCCCATGATGCATTTTTTTTACTTACTGCAGTGTTTGAAAAAGGCTTCAGATATGTCACAGGGATGAATTATAATTTGGTATTTGCTGGTCAGTAGTCAGTTTTAAAATGTAATACCAGAAACTATTTTCATTTGATTTAAAAAAAAAAAAAAAAAATGATGGTGCAAAATGAGTCGTCAGCATTTCTGGACATGTTTCTCCAAAATCGAAAGACTTCAAATACATACCATGTATCTGATGAACTTAAACTGCGCTATCAATGTTTGGAGTACACTAGCGTTTACTGTAGATGGTACCAAAGCTAACACACACGGACTAAAAACCACAAAACTTTCATTTTGATTTGATGGGGTCTTTATTTACTTGTTTTATGAACATTTTTTACTGGAAAACGAGATAAACACAAAGAAAGTGATTTTTACAGAGGATGAACAGGAAAGAAGTTATAGAGAATGAAAGGTGAAAAGAAGAGTGAGAGCAATAGGACTAACTGGGGCTCCTTTTGTAATATTTACTGCTACAAACGCATGCGTATTATGGCTGCCACTGCTTTATTTTGAGTTTACTTTATAGATTTATTGGCAAGTTCAATCAATTTAATATAGAACTAGCTGGTCCTTGTTTTCTCTTGAATTCAGTGGGTTAAGCGTCCCAACCAAAGGAAACAAAGGCACACAGAAGATTGGAGCAGGTGATTCCAGCACCAGCACAAACCACTCAAAAACAGCAAATTGAATAGCAGCTCAGAGACTTCTCGCTCTCTATGAGTGACTCATTTATACAGAAACTGTAAGTACTGTTCTGTGAAGCTATGAAATCTGTGAACTGCCATCCAAAAGCAGAGGAAAATCCATTCCGAATGTCGTACTGTTACCATGCTTATTAGTAAGATACCACAGTAAGATACATTCTTTTACACGAAAAGGCTTTTTGATTATGTGTAGTGTGTGTTGAGATGAGTGGAAACACAACACAGTTGGGTTAAAACATACACGGAACAAGATACAGTAGGCATGCTGGGAGTACAGAACTATTTTTGAGGAAAAGGAAGACGAGAGGAAAAATCTAGAGTGAGATGATATAGGGAAAGATGATCAGAATGAAAGAGTGATGTAGTGTTAAAAGCAGCATAATCTTTTAATATCCAGTCCTCAGCTAGCTTGTTATTAATCAGACCCCTAGCAGACTAAAATAGTATCCAAACTGAATGTTACACTATAAACATTCTCTGAGTGTGCCAGTCTCTTTAAAGAGAGTGGATTCTTGTTTTGTAGAGATAAAAAAAACATTCAATACTTAAATATAGAAAATGTAGGACCCCATGAAACCAAATAAGAGTGTTGGGCCTTTTAGTCCGTGTCTGTTAGTCACATTTAGCACAAATAAGCGTTTGGGTTTACAGTTCTAACTTCCTCTTCTAGGAAAGAAAGCAAAGGTATTGATGATCTGGCACTACACAGACGTTTTTTTCCAATCAAATGCATTCCAATTTGGAATGAGAATGGCTCTTTCCTGCAACCAGCAAGTACAAAATAATAGTTATTGGCTGTGACATAAAGTGAAGTTACTGTTTGGAATACAAAGGGACAAGCCATGATATGCCCTGCCCAGACTTTCTGTTTCAATAGGCAATATGTCACCATGAGACAAAAAACTTTGGACATCAAGCAATTTCGTGGGGTCTTTAATGTCAGAGACACTCAGAGAAGTGTTTGTTTTCTGTGTTAGGCCAATTACAATGGCTTCAACCACCAACAAACACATGCAATACACCTTCAGTAGAGGGGAAAAAAAGCTGTCATTAAGACAATCAAACAAACAAGAACAAACACCCAGGACTCAGCTAGAGATCTATATCTAAAATCTTAAAGGCATAGTACACCCAAAAATTTAAATGTCACTAATTACTCACCCTCGTTCTTAACCCGTAAGACTTTCGATCATCTTCGGAACACAAATTAAGAAATTTACGATAAATTCTGAGATCTCTCTGACCCTCCATAGACACCAAGGATCCTTACAAGATCAAGCAAAGAAACTGATAAAAAAAATCCATGCGACATCAGTTGTTCAACAGTAATTTTTTAATAGTGTAATTTTGGAGAGTATCCAATAAGGTGACATGGAGAAGACAAACTGTTGAATAAAGACATTATTTTTGCTTTCTTTGTGCACAAAAAGTATTCTTGTTGCTTAGCAAAATTACGGTTGGGCCACTGATGTCACATGGATTATTGTAACAATCTCCTTGCTATGTCTCTGAGCCTTGATTGGGTAATGATCCTTGCTCCGAATGATCCTATAGAGGGTCAGAGAGCTCATAGAACGCATCAAATAAACTCTTAATTTGTGTTCCAAAGATTAATTAGGGTCTTATGAGTTGGGAACGACATGAGGGAGTAATTAACAACAGAAATGCATATTTTTGGCTGAACTATTCCTTTAAGTTTTTCTGGAACAAATATGCAGACAGTATTGGGTGAAATGAGATAATTATCTGAACTTAATGACACTAATGGTGAAAACTAAAAGCAGTTGTGCGTGGAGGCCTTGCTGAATTGTTTGAAGGCTGGACGAAATCCATACCTTTTCTCCTGGCTCTCCTTTGTATCCCTGACCTGGACTTCCCTGTGGAATAAGCAGAGACATTTAGCAAAACCTTTATGTATGGACATTTCAGCTATTCTGGAGTCAGAGATCACTTTTGCGAAAGGAAATTTATATTTAATAATTGACACTTCAGGAGCTAAGTTTAAACCAGTGATGCTTCTTGCATCCATAATAACTGGGCACTTTCATTCCAAAGAAGGTGCAGATGTACATATGTGTTTGCACACTGCCCTCTGTCGGACAGGAGGGTGACGTGTTAAACATGACAGGATTATTAACATAAACTAAGCTATTTCTAAACTGTTCCTTAGACAGCTGAACTTACTGGAGGTCCAGGAGGACCAGGTAGACCTGGCGGACCCTGTGGAGGGAGAAAACAATGAAATTATTAAGTATTTAAGCTGCAGACAGATGTTTTTTTTTCTGTAGACAGATGCACAGATATAATACATACATCATATCCATCTGGACCTCTAGGCCCCACTGGACCTGAAAATCCTGCTGGACCTGGAAATCCTACTGGACCTGGAGAGCCTTTGTCGAAAAAATTCTAAGGAATTTACAAAGAAGGTTTAATAACAAAAACAGTATTTGGTTTTTAGTACTTCAAGTTGCACAAAAAAAAAAATCTAAATCCTAAATAGGAAATAAGAAGAGAAGACCAGACATTTCCCAAAGCTTTCCTTTAAAATAATGCCTTTTAATGCAACGTTTTAAAGGGCAGTTTACCATAGATGATGCCCTGTCGACGTTAATTTAGTTTTAAACATTGTTCATTTGACATGCTTTTACTGAACACAAAAGGAGAATAAATAATGTCCCTACTAGTCACTCTTTTTCATATAATTACATTGAAAGGGAACAGAATGTTTAAAGATTCAAAAAGGACACAAAAGCTTTTTTAATTTCCAATTTCTCAGGATCTCACAGACTGCATGAGGTGTTGAAAATGACTGAGGTGTTTTCCCAGACAGCTTTGCACTCCACACCCAGATTTATAACTGCCTCACAATACATATTATTAACAGGGCTGCCGGTAAATACCACATGAACTGCAGTATTAACATATGAGTGTGTACATATAAAATGTTTGCATGTGTGATTTGCTTGGTTTCACAAAGAATGGCTGCAACTTACTGGTTCAGAAACATCTGTATAAAACGGTTCTCCTTTTTGACCTTTTTGACCAGGAGGTCCCTGAAATCAAGTGAAAAAAAAGTTCATATCTGGATATTTTTTTTTATAAACGACATGTATAAAACATTTAGACTTTTTTCACAGCTATGCTCATGAACAAAACAGTAGGACGAAAAGTATTACACTAATAAACAACTCAGCATGCAACATCAAGTTTTTATCTTAGTGCTTAGATCTATCTTAGAGCTTTTTTTTATAATAGGTTATTGATATTCTGTTATTATAAAAGTGTCTGCATGGCATTATTTTATTATATTTTAAAAAAGCATATGTTATCCTCAAAAATAATTCAGTTGGTTTTTGATAAGATGACTTGTTTTATTAGTAAGTGAAATGTCTACTGTATTTAGTCTGATAAATATTGCATGCTGCAATCTTCTCGAAATGCAGAAAAAGCCCTCAGACTTACAGGAGAACCAGAAAGCCCAGGAAATCCATCACGCACTCTGTCGCCTGGCTCACCTCGTGTGCCATTACAGCCATCCAAACCTGGGGGACCCCTGGGCCCCTCCTGACCAGGGTGTCCCTGCACAGGGTGGTAAAATCAGCTTAGTTAGCCATTTTCAGAGAACAGCGAAACTATGTTAAGAGACAAAAACTGTACTCACTGGAACACCATCATTACCAGAAAACCCAGGAACACCCATTGGGCCCTGTCCAAAAAAATTTATAAAAACCATGCACACTACACATTAATTCCTGTATTTAGATCCAATAAAAGACACATATACATTTGTAAACAGTTTATTACATGCGCAAAGTATTTCAGAATGCTGGTTAATAGAAAAGCATATATGTGGATGTGTATTAATTGGCCATCATGAAAAATCTGACCTTATCTCCATTTGGTCCAGAGGGCCCTTTGCGTCCTACATGGCCCTTTTCTCCTTTGGGCCCAATTGGGCCTGGGGCCCCAATGAAACCTTCAGGACCACTGCTGCCCGCCTGTCCAAGTTCGCCTGGTGGCCCCTAGAAATAGACAAAAATGAGTGTAGTATATAGAGGCACAGAGCATTCGTACATAAAACGGTCTCATTCTCACTTCGGTTAAAAGCATCTGTTAGATGAACCCCTGTGTGTGTGTATATGTAATATGTATATATATATATATATATATATATATATATATATATATATATATATGTGTGTGTGTGTGTGTGTGTTTTTGTGTATAATACATTTAAAGCATTGACTGGATAGATAGATAGATAGATAGATAGATAGGTAGAAAATGTATACACAAATAATATATTATCTACGTAGTAAAAAAATGACTTAACCTTACTGTCACAATTAGCAGTAATACTCCCTGCTGACCACATGGGGTCGACACACTCCAGCATTTAACCTCAACACTGCTGGTCTCTGTACATAAAATACAGAATCATTGATGGGATTGTTCAGGGCTTTTTTTAATAAAAGGGTGGGTAAAAAACGAGTATTGTTTTGGCAACATACTTATCTTTAACTCAACAGACCAGGAAAAGTTAATCTGATATCGGCCTCTCAAATGCATACTGGGACTCAAACAACCAGAAAGAGAAAGGAACTTAAGTTTCCAAACAGCATCTAAATAAAATCAATCTGCTTGTGTAGGAAAGCTTTTTTTTTTGTACTAGAATTTTACTGGAACCACAGTGTTGAAGCATGGTATAATGAAATAAAGCAACAACTGAGGTTTTAACAGGATTATAGCCGCAAAAAAACCCCATGATCCTTGGGGCTGTATGCACATTTTTCAGCGTGTATTCATCCATGTGCCTAGTGCACTTCTACCCCAGGAAAGAAGTAGAGAGCGTACGTGTGGAGAAATACAGAGCAATAGAATAGAAAGTGTGGATGTTTCAAAGGTTTAGTTTTATCCTTTAAGCTAGTCCTCTGACAGTGAGGCGAAACCGAACTTGCTGTCTTGGTTTGAGGTTTAACAGTGGTTGGTACTGGGAAACCACCAAGTATTAGACCAGATCTGCGTGCGTTTGAGTAATATATGGTATCATTTTCTACAGACTCTCACCAGTTATTGAATTCTATCAGACAGGTGAAAATTTCCTACTATCACAGAAATTTATTTTGGGTAATATATGACAATGGTTCTCCACCTTTATGCAGGGAGCCACTAGGGGGCCTCGGTAAAGATTCAGGGGGGCCACAGGATGATTTCAATTAATAAATCGTTATTAATGTATTAAAATATCATTAACATTTTACCATACAGGTCAGTGCTAGTTCATTCATTAACTAAAAATTAACTAAAATAGCCATTAAGTATTTATAGACAGCTTTTCATTTTAATAATGTAATAGTAAAGTTGAAATGAACAATAAAACAATAGTTTACTAAAAGATAAAAACTGTCATTAACTACTGACCCTCGTGGCATACCAAACCATCATTCATCTTTAGAATATTGATTATTAGTTATCATTAAATAACAACATTGGCACACATGAACTACATAATACTTCCACAGCATTAATTCATCTTATTTAATGTTCTTTTCAGGATTTACTAATGCATTATTAAAAATCAAAGTTGTGTTTGTCAACATTAGTGAATGCACTTTGAACCAACATGAATAAAACACGAACACCTGCATTATCATTAACATAGATTAATAAATTGTGTAATAAATGCTTTGTTTATTGTTTGTTCGTGTTATGTAATACATTAACCAATGTTAACAAATGGCATTGTACAATGTTACCCATAATGTTTGACGAAGCCTGAAAGCTTTCTGACCCTGCACAGACAGCAACACAAACTACCACATTTAAGGCCCAGAAGCCTAGCAAGGATATTGTCAAAATAGTCCATGTAATCTGCTCTTTTGACTTTGGTTTGTCATGTGCTGGTCCTAAGCTGTTCCTATCCTAAGCAGCTAGCTCCTCATAACGAGCTCCTTAAAGGAATAGTTCACCCGGAAATGAAAATTCTGTCATCATTCACTTATACCCTAGAGTATTTCCAATTCTGTATGAAAAAAAAAAATACTATAACAGTGACCCAAAACAGCCTGGTTGCAAACTTTCTTCAAAATATCTTCAAAAATATTCATACATATTTGGAAATACTCTAGGGTGAGGAAATGATGACAGAATTTACATTTTCGGGGTGAACTATTCCTTTAAACCAGATCAACTGTCAAGCTACAAAACACACCTAACCAGAGTTTGCTTTTTTGACAAAAAAAAAAAACAGAAATCTAGTTGTTTAATTCAAGCTAAGTTGTGTGACCGGTGAGGCATTTCAAGACTGTGTTCTGCTCTCATCTGTCTCCTTCACACACCGCTTAATAGGGTTTCAACGTGTATACACCGTTATTAACAACACGAAGATGGAAAAAATGACTTCCAGCCAAATTAACACGCACTAGACTGCTTCGTTTGTGGCACAAATCTGGCCCCTCACAATGGACACAATAGAACTCATTCTGCCTTTCTAAGCCGCCCAGTCTTACTCGCCTGGCTAGCGAGCATGCACCTCACTTCCTGTCGGAACGGCCAACAGAATCCATGAGCCAACAGATTCCCCCGGCTCAGTCCTGTTGGCTCTGAGGATTTGGTAGGAACCATTGTTCATGGGCAGCGAGGCTCAGGCGTGATTTTACCTGTCGCGCCGTGTGCTCATCGGGAGCGGTGATGGAAGCTGCATTAGGAAACACATCAAAAAGGGGCAGGGTGCGGACTGAGTGATTCAGCCATGATAACCAAATTTCTCTGAGTGCACCACCCTGCCTGCAGAAGCGAAAGAAGGAGCAGTGCCAGGCAGACAGCAGTGAAAACACACACACACACACACACACTCTCTGACTCAGCAGTCTTTCTCATTTAAAACCCCACGGGCATGCAAATGTAATGTGTAAATGAGGCACGTGTGTTCAAGTTTATAAACAGACTGCCATTTCATACTGTAACGGTTTTATGTGAGACCTACATTTGAAAATATCCATGTTAAAGCTTTCTGGAAACATTTACCTGATTTGTTTATTCTCTTCATGTCTTTTTAGCAGCATAATTAATTGAATTAGCATTTAATTAGAATTACATGTGTGTTTAAAGTATTAAATTTATATTCTTATATTTTATACTATACATGAATAGATTTAATATATAAACAACATTCTTATACATAAACAACATTTATATATACACATTATAAATATACAAAAAGTATACAAACATATATTATCTGAACAAAAACGTTTATTTTGGAACCACGATTAATTGGACAGCACTGATAATAATAACAAGTCTGACAATGGCTACTTGTAATTAGGGGTCACACTTTTCCAATACAAATTTTGGCTATTAAAAAGTTATTACAATCTGGAATTATTGAATAAAGACACCCACAGACACACACACACACACACACACACACACACACACACACACACAACAAAAAGGATAAAAGGCTGCTAAATAAAAGCTTTCACAAGTTTCAGACATCAGACATTCCTGGCTATATATTTACATTTTCCGAGTAAAATACTGTATGCGTCTGTTATCACATACTCCATAAACTGTTCATGTAATAACAAAGCCAGAGGCAAAGAATCAAAAGGATTAAGAAGAGAGACGGAGAGAGCAATGTATGCGTTACATAGTGTTTTGCAATCTACCAGCATACAGATAATGAGATTTCATTGCTGTAACTTCATATCAGATTATACATCTGAAATCAAGTACCGACAATATTATCATAGCTTGTTATATGTACAGTCTTATTGCATACATGCTGGCATAAACACGATGCATTAAACCCACATCCATTAACTTTGGAAGTGTTACAAGTTCTATAACATTGCTCTCGTACTTACGATTGATTTCCAGTAGGGGACAGTCTTATTTCCACAGATACAACTGACCTTCGTGCAAAGAAAGTGTGGTTTAAAAACCAACAAATTCACCCGGGTGGATCAAGACGTCACCCGAGGGCTCAAAGGTCACTAGGGCCAAAGGTTGTGAAAATTACCACTCATGTCCTTTCATCTTATTATAAATGATTATAATTTAGATCAACTCCGAAGACGAAAATCACAAAACCAACAAACAGGAAGTCTAAATAATTTACATCTGGATGTAACTTTATGAGTCTTGTTTAACACACAAACACACACAGTCAGTCTAAACAACTAAAGATGGTTTACACTCTGCTGGTTAATTCCTCTGGATGTAGATCGAGACATGACACCCAGCTGTTTAGTTAACTGGTTTGTTAAGACATTAACTCGTCGTGTGAATGCTTTATTCCTTTAGATTGCACTCATACCAGTTTTACAATTAATAGCACTACAGACAAAGATAAGAGATTGTAGCTCTAGTTGTTCTAGTTTGCATGTTCATTGGGTGCAATTCAATTGCGTGCATAAAATGATAGGCAGTATGATTATAACTGTGCATCTACCAGCATACATGCACTTAATGATACATCAAACATCCTCACGCATGTCTCTATCTCATCAAGACGTTTGGTTAAATCATCTGTAGCCAAAACTCATGATTCACATTTGTTGGGACTGCGCTTGTATTTGAGGCAGTCCTCTCTAAAATAAGAGCAATGTATGGGGATGGAAAAGATAACAGAAAAAACAATAAACAGCACATCTGTGTATTTTATGTGATTTTTTTTCTCCTCTTTGCTGTAAGAGCTAAAAAGGTACAGCTCATATATTTGTCCCATAAATAAACATGCTGTGTGCCGTGATCTAACCCTCACAAATGACTTGTTTGAGATTGAGTCATTCTGATTCTGACCAATTTTGAATGGATGGACAGAATATCTTTATCCGGTAGTGTGTGTGCCAGGCTTTGAGTTTCATCACGCAATTTCGGTTTAAAAAAATAAAATAAAATTCTTACAGGGTTGAAACAACGTGAGAGTAAGTAAATGAAGCGAGAATGTCGTGTGACATGATCTGACCCTCATAAATGACTTTTTTGTATCCCAAAGAAATCAAGCTCGGTCATATAAATATCAACCATAATAATAATTTAATAAATAATTCTCCTTCGATGAAGTCTTATGTTTTATGTGAGCAACATATTTTAGAATGTACTTCTAATGACTTGTTTAGAATAATATTTATCTTCTGATTCGCTGTAGTGGTGCAATGTTAAATGAAAAACACACATTAAATGCTTCATAATCAAGATAATTCACTTTTAAACCATTCTTTTAAAAACTAGACCTTCTCTATCTGGGACATTAATCAACCAGTAATCAGTTCTGATAATCTCATTATGAAAGGAAGGAAACTTAAGATCTAACAGACAATTAATACTTCCACACAATTATCTGATTCATGTTGAATATTTATTGTCTACTGTGACTTCTTGAATACGTTACTTGTGATAAGACTAATGTAGCATGTAATGCCAAAAAAATTATAGTAATAAAATAAAACAAAAAAAAAGACTCCCCATCACTGTTAAAGGCAAAGCTGTAGTTGCTCCCAGAGTGGACAGATTGAGTCAGGGTAGCTAAAGCGGTCGCACATGCTTTGCACACATGAAAGTCAGAGTTGCTTTTCTATGGCTGCCCTTAACCCAACCATTATGTCAGCATCCTGCAACCTCTGACCTGTCTGGAAGCGGATGTTATTGGTCCAAACGAGATCAGTATGGGCGCCTGTTTTTGTTGGGTGGCTGACTAAAGAAGAACGTTCTTTAAAGATGGCTCATCGTGGCTGATGTTTGTCTTTAAGGAGGACTCTGAGACAGCTGGAAACAGATGCTTCAGGAATGGCCTCATGCAGGCAGGTGTATTTGTCAGAGAACTGAAGCGGTAACACTTTCTATGAAGCTCCACTTCAAAAACCTAAATAACTTCCCAGTTAGTTTTTAAAACAGCAACATCTCCATTAATCAAATATGATTGCTAGAACGTTCTTAATACCAGTGTACAGTTTAATTTGTTTGTCTATGTATTTCTATTAAAATTATTACATTACATTATCACTTGCTTCTATGTGTCAACAGAGAGAGACAGAGAGAGAGAGAGAGAGAGAGAGCACAATTTAATATTTCATGCAGATGTTCAAATGTCTGGGATCAGAAGGATTTATTTCTAATGAAAAATTCTATTTCAAATAAATGCTGTTCTTCTGAACTTTCTATTCATCAGGGAATTCTGAAAAAAAAAAATGCTATCACAAAAATCCACAAAAATGGGACACTGAAGACTGGAATAATGGCTGCAAAAAAGTTCTGCTTTGTGATAGATCATGTTTTAAAATGCATTCGAAAAAGAAAAGTCCTTTAAAATTGTAATCCTTTTCACAAACCTAATGTTTTTATTGTATTTTTGATTAAATAAATGCAGCCTTCGTTAGCATAAGAGGCTTTTTTAACAAAACAAAACGATCTTATCCACCCTAAATTTTTGGGATATTTATTCCAAAAACAAAACATTTCATGCATGTGAAATGCAATATATGTTCACATGAAGCAATGTGACCGCTGTTTAGCTTTGTGTACTTTCACATACCTTGCAGCTAGGTTTGCATAGGGCTTCACCTGGAAGGTATGGGAATCTCTATGTATTAAATTTCAAATTCTTTGTGGTGGTTTACAATAATGGAGAAGAAAAAAAACCCCTATAGCCTTAATGTATGCGTTGTTAAGTAGTCAAATAAAGGCTGTGCTCTCTGTCCTTATCCCTCCTTCACTGGTTTAAACTTAATCCTATCATTACTCTGCATATTTTGCCCTTCGTTTTGCTCCTAACTGAAGGTGCACATAAATGTATGGTTAACTGGTAAACTCTGCCGTTCTCTCTCTGTCTGTTTTTGCGCTCCTCTGAAGCAGACATTCCCAGTACGGCTGACTGCACTTTTCAGAGCTCACTCACTTTGCATCGCATCACACTGGCTCCTGTTGTTTTTGGGGGCCGCAGCTCTATTGGTGGTGGTGAAGTCAGGCTCAAAGATGGTTTACCCACTCTGGCCGTGTCTTTTGTGTCGATGGATTACTGGAATCAAAGGTAATGGCAGTGGGCAAATAGGTAGCTAAACAACCACACCGATTTTTTTTTTTTTTCTGCCCTGGACACTGACTGCAGCTCAATTCAGACTTGACACTGTGCCCGCTTTGAGTCAGGGCTGAGTGCATTGAGTTGCAAGGGTTCAGACACTGACAGAGCCAGGCCTACTGGGTCACGAGGTCTCTGTCATGGGTATACTGATGCTGAACTCCTTGTGCTATCCGTTCGCGCAATGCAGTGGGTTTATGTTTCATGTTACCCATGCTTGAACGCAGCACTAAACAAGCATGTCAAACCCTGAGCGACTCAAGGCCAAAAGAAAGAACGCTTTTGAGTCTCTTCTTTCAATAACTATAAAAATAAACACTACTAAAGTATCTTCCTCCACACTCAATACTGAAATTATACTAGCAGACTAAATCTAGTGGAAACATCCTGTTCTTTCTTTTATGGTTATTTATCATCGCCCCTGCCTGTGGAAAACCCTGCATTACCTAAACTAAATCATGCTGTAAGCATGTGTGAATGTTTATACCACAAAAAGGATGTGGCAACTTTTCTCTTCCTTCGTCCTCCTGTGCGTTTAATTAGAGTTTGTGGATCCAAACAGCAAAACAACTGCTGATTTCTCAAGATTATGTTGTTGCAAATGGAAATGATGCAGGTGGCTGCGAGTGGCATGTGTGTGCTCATGCTCATAAAATACATCTCTCATCTCGGAGGTGTGAATGGAACACAGGCAACTATAAATCTGACCTTGAGAGCAGTTCTGTCTTGTGTGCCAACATCTTGGCAGGCTCCAGGGATGATGGAACGGATGTGGTATGATGCGCTTGCATTTTGACTATGTGTGTGCATGTCTTTGTGTGTTTGTGGAGCAGTTGTTTACTCTAAACTGTCAACTGGAAAATCAGAAAAAATGCAGAAAACGGCGAATTAACATGGCAAAAAACAGTCAAAGGTGCACTGCATTATTATCAAAAAAAGACGCAAACATAATGAGCACCATCAGGGTGTGGACCATTCCTTTATAAAAAAAAAAAATGTTCAATTGACATACAACACTGATTTATCTTTTATCAGTCATCTCTTACTGTGGTTTGAATCTGCTCCATATAAAAGTATGCATCATTATCTACAGTTCGCTGTGTATTTATGGTTTGTGAGCGTTGGTGTGCTGTGGTTTGACCATCATTACATGTGCTTGATGAATCATAGTTTGGTATTTGAGAAAGCCATTAAAATAAAATTGTTCGTGTGTGTTAAAGCGATGATGCTTATTTCAGACCTTGCTAAGGGTATCATGGTAATAGTAGTTTAATGAATTTTTTAAAACTTTCCTTCTTTGCACATTTCTGCTCATCTCATTCCCAAGACAACAATCAACAAACAGCATTCAGTAGTTAGAATAAACATCATCAAAATACCAATGTTTAAAAGTTTGGAGTGATTAGAATTTTGGCTGAGGCCTCTTATGAATCAAAATTACAGTAAATCTGTCAATATGGTAAAATATCATTGCATTAAAATATTTTTTAAAATAAATAACATTAAATAATAATGTATTTTAATATATTTTAATAATATATTTTATGTAACTACTCCTTTAGTCCATTTCCACTGTCTTCACTTTCACATAATCCTTCAGAAATCATTTAGTATGATGATTTGTTGCTCAAGAAACATTTCTTATTATTATCATCAATGGTCAAAACAGTTGTTTTCAACCAAAGAAATGTCATTGTCTTCTTTAAAAGGTATCCATTAAGCATTTCTAGAAAGACACTGTTCTGTAATTGTGTGTAAATTCCAATGTAAAATTTGGAGTTGCTGTAAACTAATCAGTAAAATCAACTATCAGTCATGGCACACTGAGTGTGAGTGAGCAGGACTCAACAGTGGTCTGGATAAAATCCAACTTCTTGGCAAACACCCATCTCTCTCACTCCTGTACAGTGCCTCTGTGATTGGCAACCTTAAGTGAGCTGAAACCCTATATCTACGGGGTATGAATATTTCTGTTCCTGCTCTTGATTAAAGCATTGTAAAGACTTGTTCTTTCTTTGGCACTTTGCCAACAAGTCTCTCAGGCGGAAGTAAATAGTGTGTAAATAAAGTATCTTCATTAATAGTTTTTAAAAATAAAACGTGGACTCCACAATGCATTTAATTCTGATATGTTGTCCGGTTCTTAAGACCCTACTCTTATTTTGCAAGCACCCGAATCCGATATGTTTGTTCAGTCAGGTTTAAGCATTGGTTTCTATAGCAATGATGTAGGCGTTAAAGCATGGCAAAGTGATTTTCTTCTAAAACAACTGAGAGTGACAAACTGTACGAAAAGAAGAGGAAAATGGAAAATATGCCTCATCGGTTCCTCATGCGGCGCGTGGGAAAACGTGCCTCGTGATGATCTGGAATAGCTATGCAAACAATAAAAAAGGTCATGTGTTTTGATGTGTTCCGGCTAAATGAATGAAGCCTATGTTTTGTGATTAGCACAGCAATCACATGAAATGTGGGTGTGTCCAACAATGCATATTTCCTGACATCTTGTCAAAATACAACTGCATTCTATTTCGAATTATAATGCATCTCGTGTATGATCGGACTAACGACAAGCTACGATCGGGTAACGACACATTAACAGTGCGCTGACCTTGTGACCTCCAGCGGTACGTGTGAACATGGCATTTGAGACAGTTTCGTATCAGTTCGGCTTAAACAACGATCTCTTGACAGCGTGACCTGCTCCGTGTTTGTTCTTGAGCTCTGTTTCTATATCTAGCGTGTCAGTGAGATTGCAGCAAGAATAAAACAGAATAATATTTGAAATTCGTGACGAATGTCTAGATATTCGTGCGTCTACCTGGCCCACGAGAGGTGCGTTTGCGTGTGTGTGAGTCAGAAGGCACGTGCAGCTCTGAAGGTAAATTTGCTGTTAACAGTTATGTATGATACAGGATGAGGTCAAGAGAGTGGTATGAACAGTCTCGATATTGGCAAACAGAGTTCCTCATCACTCACCCTGCTACCCTTTAAGGGCAAACACGGGCACGGTCCACCGCAGTCCCGGCCTGCACACGGCTCCTGGAGCTTTGATCCCTGCGCACACAAAAACACACGAAGAGACAAGATTACATCCTGCACTACTGTCAAAGTCATACGTCAATACAGCACAAAGAAAACTGTACTCTGAAGTAAGTTAGAGGTTACATCACTGATCAGTGTACATTCTAGCATCTAGCGTTTGTGGATGTGTGTAACAGTAACGTGTTGCAGCGTAGTTTGTGAAAGTGACTGTCAGTGTAAGATTGATCTGTTTGTCTCCCCGCAGGCTTGTGAAAATCACCTGGACGGCAGTAAGTGGTATGTGATCTCACAGAGGAACAAAAGACAAAACCCTGCTCTGGATTTTAGCCTCTGGTACAGCATACCAAAAGATCTACTTCACAAAAAATAAAAAAGGAAGACAGGGACTATAGGTCATTCCGTTCGTACTGTAAAGACGATTAGTTACACTATACATCCCAAATGCTAAACCTAAACCTTCTTACTATAGAGCTCTCACACACATAAACACAAAGATATATATGAGCTCTATTGTCCTCTCGTCTCATGCTGAGATCACATTCCAAAGCATGCTTGTTTGACCATTCCCAATCGTCCATCTCTTTTCTTCTTAGATACGGTATCTGCCTCTAATATTTCATTACCAATTGTTACCAATACTGTTAAAAAGTTTTGTATGTGTGTGTGTGTGTTTTTTTTAAAAAAACAAGTCTCTTCGCCAGTGCTACATTTATTTCAAAAATAAAAATGCAGTAAAAACTAATTTATCAATAAATTATTCATAACTGTTCTATTTGAAATTCAAATGTAATTTATCCTATTTTTAATGCACAGTAAGTGTCTTTAATGTCATTTTTTGATTAGTTTAACGCTCTCTAAATAAATAAAAGTATTCATTTCATTAAAAATAAATCTTACCTATGCATTTTTCGGGTAATTAGCTAACCGTGTACCATAACACACAAAACATTTTTATATATTGTTATTATTATTGCTATGAAGCGCACTGGCTGGTCTCCAGATATAGCTTTATCTATACGTGTATGTGACTATTTTGCTCGTTCTTCATTTAGCACAAAAAAACATGTGCACATAAACATGAATTCTACGTAGATTCTACGTAACAACATGTCCTTTCTTAACTATGTGAAATTCAATCCTCAGCAGACCTGTGAATAATGTGATCAATGAAAGCTGCTCATACAAGGGTCTTTTAAGTGGTCATCCCCTGCTGGAGTTCAGAGGTCACTGGATAGCATTTCACTTTGATTAAAGGATGAAAAGGTGCAGACAAGCAGGGATGAGGGGCCCCATGAGGTTTTGGACGGTGGGTACTTGCCCAAAGGGTCAGGGGTGTTCGGACAGTCATCTAGAAAAAAACCTCAAAGGTCTTAAACTGATAAGCAAGACCTTATTTACTAATCACAAAGGGCGTGTGTGTACAGCGTCTGTGTGTCTGTGAGCGTAGGTGATGTAAGGACTCCATTGAAACCTGTCTCCACTCTGAACGTCACATGACTCCACAAAGCCTGCGACTTTTCTAACTTGTGACCGCATTTTTCCTGTGAGGTTTCAGCTCAGGCAAATAATGGAGGGATATAGAGGGAGTGAAAGCAGGAGTAAGAGAACGAGTGCTGATGCAAAAATGGGGTACATGAGAGGAAGCCAGTAAAAAGTAGGTTAGAAAGCTGGGATTGCCCTGGACAGGCCTCGCCTCTTTTCTACTGATCTCCTGTTTATCACTAATTGCTCTGACAGAAACAGGCCACAAAATCTGCAAAGAGGGATTCAGAAAGAAGTATTGACTGAGAGAGAGGGGGAAAAAAAACACAAAGACAAATCCTGACCAATTACTGACCTTGGTCTGACTGCAGAGAAACATAAAAAACACAAAACAATCCTGGAAAATGTAGGAATAGGAATAGGAATCCAAAATCCAAAAATTTCTTTTTATTACAATATTTAAGTGATTCCTTCTATTTTCTAACTATATTAATCAAAAAGAGATTACTAGAAGATATATTCTTCATATCTGACTGGTAAACAGGCTCCTCTCACATACACATTCCAAACTTGCCCAACATTTTCTTTTGATTGTTGTTTTTACATCACTTTTTTTCATTTTTTTTTTTTTTTTTAAGATAATTAATTCTAATTTCACTTAAACAATACTGTAAAGATAACAATCATGGCACATAAAATAATCAAAATTTGAGTAAAATGATCAGAATCAGACACGAACACAAACTCGTCTCTGGTCTAGTCAGGTAGATAGTTCACCCAAAAATGAAAATTCTGTCATTAACTATTCATCCTCATGTACTTCCAACCCTGTAATAACTCCATTTATCCTTGGAGCATAAATTAAGATATTTTTGATGGAATCTGAGAGCTCTTGCGGGTTAATAACGATGGTGAGTAAGTAATGACATAATCTTCATTTTTGTGTAAACTATTCCTTTATATGACCTTTCTTGAGTGGCCCACACATGGCGCGAACTTAAGTATTAAATAATAACTCTATTATATAACTACTACCTATCAGATTAAAGCGGACAGCAGGTGGCAATACAGAAGGAGGAGTAGGATAATCCAACACCCCTGTCTCAATTTGAAACGCCCGATCCTGTCCCTGAGGAGATCCGCCACCTTTGTCCCACTCTTTTCAGGACGTTCAACCCACCTGGTGAGAAGCGAAAACATAAGCCATATGTGAATTTAGGCCCCTCTCCTGTAAGTTAAGCAAACCTCCACTACAAGGAGCAACAAGCCCCTCTCAATAGCACACCTTGACATTCCTTTGCAGCTCGTTCAGTGGAAATGAATTGAGCTATTTGGAGCCGGACAAAGAGCGCAACTTAAGGCGAAATCTCTGAGCACGCACGCACACACACACACACACACTTAGCCCTGCAGGCAAAAGCACAGGATCCATTTACACATTTTGGTAGAGAAATCAATGGGGGGTCTTGCTTTCCTCTTTACTGTTTTCCTCCAGAGCCGAGCTGCTTGACTCACCTGTAGTGTGTTTGTACATGTTATGTTTTACACCTCTTTAACTTTAGCCTGATATAGGGTTGTATTTGGGATGTTTGGTCACCCTTGGGCAATAAAACAGAATGCATAAACAAAGAGCGCAAAAGGCTTAAGATTCACTGGCACACGTGTACATGTACACTTGAGAAAGTCAGAGGCCACACACAGACTCCGAGAGAGGTTAACCTCTAGTTTCCTCTCAGGGTTTAGAGATGTTTGTCTGCTCACATTCCCTCCATCATCTGCTGTCATCAATCAGTCCGCCCATATCAGTGAATGACTGAACAGAAAACACAGGAGAAGATGCAAGAGAACGGACGTTTATCTTGCTCTCATGTGACTGATGAGCTCCTCTGAAAAACGGCACAGCCCAGAGAACAGAGCAAATAAAAAAGTACTGGGACATGAATCTGATATAATATAATATATAAATGCTATACCTGCCTGTCTTTATCTGCCTCGTATTTGCATTTATTTCTTAAATTCTAAGACATTATTGTTTCTCCCCTTAATAATAAAGGCAAGATAAATGTTCAACACATTTAAGAATTTAAGTGTAAAAGTAAAAACAGGACAGAAGAATTAATCTGTTTTATACTTAAAGAATATTGGATTCTCTTGAATATTTTGATATAATGAAAATGTATACTAGCATTCAAAGTGTGTGGTCAGTAATTTATATATTTCTTAAATAAATGCTTTAAGACTTTCACATTGTAACAAATAAAATCTATTTTAAAGAAACGCTGTTATTTTAAATGTAAATAAATAATAAATTATGATGGGAATAAATTACATTTTAAAATATGTTAAGGTATAAAACAAACACATTATTACTGCTTTTAATCAAATATAACAATTTATTTTCAAGCAAATAAATGCAGTTTTGTTGAGTATGACTTCTCAACAAAAAACTCAAATATCTTACCACCTCGCTCTTTAGAAAGTGTTAAGATACATAATAAGAAAGATGTAATAAAAGATATTCAAACTCAGTTACTAGGCCTTTAAGTGCAACTGGTCATGAACTCACACAATGCATCGCTGGGAGGCCAAATATCAGGGTTAGAATAATCATTTTAAGTATAATTATACATAACTCATCAAGAACGATAAAGAAGTAAACAAGGTTTATATTTACATGACTGCAGACGAGGTGCCTGTAAAAGAGCACGGAAACTAAAATGTTTGTCATCATGCATTTATTACTAACATCTAATTAACATCTTGAAACAGCGAGATTTACATCAATAAAACCTAACTTAAAACATCACAAGTCCAGCTGCAGAACGTCGTCCCAGCGTCCGTCAGGAAATGCTTTGGTTTTTGTGTGTTTTAACAAGATGAACATGAAGACAGTGCACAGGCATCACATTTTAAATTCCTTTATTTTATCCTTCACCTTTTATCCTTGTTTGTTTATCAAGATTTAAACAGACCCCCTACAAAACAGGCTGGGCCCCTACACGCGTATTTTCAGGGTCTGCTGGTCATATGTGTCCGTTCTCACAGCTGTGTTTAAACTCTCAGTACTTCACAGTTTACCTCAGGCCAAACAACCCCCCGTTGCTTAACTATCAACTGCATATACATTCGGTTTTGATAGGCTCTTAAAACCCCAGGCCCCCCACTGACAGACCCTGACCTACGCATGTCTGATGTCAACCAAGTAAAACAAAAATCATAATGCGCACAACATGCTTCAAACGGCAGAAGAGCTTGATGACATCACAGAAAATACCGAAGCCTGCTCATAAGTGCTTGTGTATGTTCGTCAGTGGCTTGAGAACAGGGGAATATATAAATCCACCAAATCACATCATTAATATATGTTTGCATTACGGAGAATAACATTTTCTATTATCTGCAGCTAGTTTGCACTTACAGTATGGTTTATAGTAGACCACTAATCACCTGGTCAACTACAACTGTGCCAAAAATCTTCATGGGCTTTGAACATTTTTGCAAAAAATAATGTTTAATTGCTTGTTTAGGAGTGAAATGTGACCCATATAAATTACTTGAAATTCAACCGACGTATATTCATTTCAAACTGGATTCATTTATTGGGCTATAATGCAGATTTCTCTAAAAGATAACCTAAAGGGAGAGTTCACCAAAAAAAAAAAAAACCCATTATTTATTCACCCTCAAGCCATACAAGGTCTAACGTTTTTCTTTTAGATGAATATAGTCGGTTGCATTATAAAATGTTCCGTATAACGGCAGCGAATGGGGTTTGAGATTTCGAAGCCCTAAGAAATGCATCCATTCATCATAAAAGTTCTCCACACAGCTCTGGCAGCGGCTTAATAAAGATCTTCTGAAGGCCTGCAGGGTTGGAGAGAAGCTCTACACCGTCCTCTGGCAAGCCCCAGCACCTGCCTACCTCAAAGCTTGTGTGTGAGGGTCTCACAGAGCTTCTACAAGTGTTGAGCACAGCGCAGATCTACGACTCCTATGATCTAACAGTAATAAATCAACAGAGGGAGAAGCTAGCCGAGCATGTACTTTGTCAGAACAGAACAAATTCTTTCCTGCCGATCCCAGAATAGATCTTTCTCACACTTTACACCACTGCCAGGGTGATGACTACATCCAGATCAGATTGAGGTTTTTCCTCAGCCAATATTGACGCTATAAGTGTAGCGTGCTTGAAGATCAGGCTAATCATCCCTCGCCATTTACTTTATGCTGGCTTTTACAGAGCTTTCGCATTCAGATTATTTTACTGCCAGACCAAGACAGCCATCACTACCTTTGCAACTAGAGCTATGAGCTACATAATTAGATTATATAATATATATATATATATATATATATATATATATATATATATATATATATATATTTATTTTTTTTTTTTTTTTTTTATTTACCACTGCAACTTTTTGTTTTTATCTGAGTTCAGTGAGAGTCAATCCAGAGCATATATGAGAGAGTCAATGCCACTGCAGCCAGTGTGAACATTACCCACTTATGTGCAATCACACTGATGAAAGGTGAGGCATAGGCCTTGTATCTCCGGGCTGTAATTTCCAAGGCTAAGTGCTGGGATGCTAATAATGCTCTTTAAACTGGAAGCAGCAAGCAGCAAAAAAGCAGCTCTTCCTTTCTCCTTTCAGCAGAGAATTCCACACCTGGGGGACTGGAATAGTCATTAAAACTACAAAATAAATTCACCTTGGGCCATAAAATCACACCATTTGCATGTTAAATCTGCTAATGCTAAGATCTGCTAATGCTATAGTATACGTTTTTGAATTAAATATACATGCCAAGGCTGTACTTAATTAATTTAAACAAAACTTTTATAACAATTTATAACAAATTTTGCCATATTTTTGCAATATTTAAAATGCAATTTATTTGTAATGACAAAGCTGTACTCCAGACTTCAGAGCCCAATGATCCTTGAGAAATAATTCTAAAATGCCAATTTGGTGCTGAAGAAAAATTCTTCTTATTATCAAAGTTAAAACTGTTATGTTGCTCATTATTTTTGTGGAAATTTATTCAGTATTACTTGATGATGTTCAGAAGAACAGCGCTTATGTAAACATTTTTTATTGTAACTATTGTTGTATTTAATGCATCCTTGCCAGATAACATTAATAAATCGTCCCAAACTGCTAAACAGCTGAATAAAAAAAAAATACTGATTATGCTTGTTTAAAAATTACATTCACCCTATCGGTTTTATTTTTTTAATAAGCTCACCATAATGTATTCTTTTCATATGTAGTTCTGCCTCTGAATTTGGTTAAAACATGCAAGTTATAAGGCAGCATCAATTCAAAATGTATCTCATCTGTTAGCTCTGCTATTTATAGAAAAAAAGGATGTCTCACAGCAGTGGGATCTTTTTTTTGGCGGCTTTACCAGGAAGGTTCATCTGAACGGTAAGATGGCAGGAAGAAAGCAAATGAATGAGGGAGAAACGTATGTGTAAGACTAAACGTGACTGTGTCTCAAATACTCTACACTGTACTAGTGTGACTGTAGTGTAAGACCATGTGTGTGTGTGTGTGTGTGTGTGCCTGCTGTAAACCTTGATTAAGTTATGTTGAGGAATTCCTCATCTCCTAGTTAATGCAAACATTGAGCTGGCATAACACACACTCCCACCAACACCGTGGTTCTCAGTTGTCTTGTCTGAGCTGATTCAGCTGTGCTGGAAAGCTTTGAACTTGCTGTGAGTAAAAGAGCTCCACTTGGCTGGAAGCACGCATTTATTCAGACAATACAGGGAGTGATACCAGACGTCAGGGGATTTCACATATGTGCACGTGAATATGTTTTGTGTGTTCTGCATGTGTCTGTGCATGTCCGAATTAGTAATTCTTGCCTTCACCTGTTGAGGGTGGCATAGAGCAACACACACGCACACACACACACACACACACAAAGATGTCTTTTCCATTCACTGAAACACATACATTTACTCAACAATATAAATGAGAACACTGAAAACCAGCTTATAGATTCAGCTACAGCTAATTACACTGCTACAAACTAACACTAAGCTAAAACAAAACTTTAATAATAATTATAACATTTTATAATAAGGTCTCATTAGTTAACCTTAGGTAATGCATAAACCAACAATGAGTAACACACTTGTTACAGTCAGTTAATTAAAATACAGCTGTTTGTTGTAAGTTTGTGTTATGGTTCACTAAATATTTAACAATTAAACCTGTGTAATTATATTAATAATATATTAATAGCAAATGTTACAATGAACAGTAACTCTAATGACTAATACTTGTTCATTTTAATGTCAACTACCGTTGTGTTAAAGTGTTAGTTATTATAAGGTGTAACTTTTTTAGGAATAAAAAATATGATTTAAATGTAAAAACAATATTTGTATTATTTTATTAGTATAAAATCTTACAAGCATATTAATTCATATTTAGATACATTTGTAATTGTAATATTTAATATTAAGGCAGAATCCATTCAAATAACACACATATACACATGTATATGTAAGTATATTTTTTTTAGAAAGTACTGCCCGCCTCGGTCTCTTAAGTAGTGTAGCAAACACACAGTAAATTAGCTGCTAGCTTAGCACTCCCTTGACAGGAGGTGCTAAACTAGCAGCCACAATTTTCATTAACTTTTACTAGTACTTCAAAAAGAGAAAGATAGGTGAAAAGAAAAAATTATGCCTCCCTTCCCCCTTGTCCCTCTGTCTCCTTCAAAACAATGACCCCATTCACAGATTCCTGCAGTGGGGCCATGATCTGGTTAAAATATCTCCCTGTCGGACATGTCCTTTGTTAGGAGACCAACTTCTTTTTTCCTTTTTTGTCATGGGCAGGGTGAATGGCTGACAACAGACTTACCTACACACCATTAAGCCAGCCCTCCTTTGATGGCAAAAGACGCCCAGGGCTGTGAATAGAGAGGGGCGGGTGCTGAAGAAATGAGAGAAAGGAGGGAAGGAGGACGGCGAGAGAAAAGAAGATAAGGAAGAAAAGAAGACCGAAGTAGTTTCTGAAGTTCACCTTCCTCTTTTTTTCTTCTTTGCGAAAGATGTTTAAGTTAAAAAAGCGTTCATTCAGAAGAATCAGGGGCCTAGCAAATATGACAAGAGAGAAGCTTAACTCTTCTAAAAGAAGTGAAGAAAGCACTACAAACGGCCACAAATTCCCCGCGTGTTTTCCAGCCGGGATACATAACTAATCCCGCTACACAAGGAGAGCGCGAAAGAGTGGAATTGTAAAAACAAGAAAAAGGGAAAATTCATAACTTACTGCTCCGCACAGGACAAGAAAAGACCCGAGTGTGGCCCGGGGCAGACAAACATAAGCTTGAAAAGCAAAGATGAAAGCTATCCCGTGATTCTTTTGTATATTACTTTCTACTTGTTTTTCTTTGTCCCAATGCAGACTGCCGACTGACAGGTGGTTGTTTTGGAAATACTTTAGCACCACTTTAATCACCGTGTCTGTGTGCGTACAGTCGCATATCTGTGCGTCTTGTCTGAGAACAGCGCAATTCATATCGCTCAAAGTGCCCATATACACCTGACCAGATGTGCCCGTCCGTCAGAAGTCAGAGGTCAGGTATCAAAGTCTCTTGTAAACAGGGTTGAAGAAGGTCACGGTGATGGGGGAAGGAGAGATAGATGATGGGATTTAGGAAGTGAACCAGGTGTTACCAGGAGTTGTGTGGGCACTGCACGTGTGGGTTCTGCTTTATATCAAAGATCTTCTCACTGTTGTTTGGAAAAACATCTGGAAGGACTACAGGAGTGCATATAATTACTGACATTAATGTTCAACACTGGTATTTACTAACGGCAATGACCAAAAACGAAACCAAACCGTTCGAATTGCTGTTGAGGAAAGATGCATGAACGTTAACTCTGAGTAAAAGAGAATATCTGACCGAGTTTTAGTGTCACGAACCAACTGCTTCACCTCAGATTGCTACTTTAAAAAATACCAACAAGTATGCAACTGCATGCATATTTTAAAATCCTTATCTGCTCAAATGGCATTTAAAGGAAAATAATAAGAGGAGCGGTGATGAGGGATAGATGTGACCAGGCACGTTGGGTCGCTGGTTTGCAGCTGGCAGCCCCTGATTGTTATCAGTTACTCTAATGTCAGCCTGATTGGCACTGAATAGTGTTTGTTGGCTGCCACAAATCATGGCTTGTCCTAACACTGCATGGGGTGTGTGTGTGTGTGTGTGTGTGTGTGTGTTGGGGACTGGACACACCCGATGTCAGTGGTGCTTTTTTTTTTTAAAAAACAAGACTAAGCAGGTGCTGAATGAAGATGCTTAATTGACTGAATCATCTCCACAAAATACACCCACTACTTCAAACTACAAACACCCACAATTGCTGAAACATCTGCTAAGGATCTGCTATGCACATCTGTACATACAGTATGAGACCGCCTGTGTTACTCTACTAAATAATTTCGAGTAATTTGCCCATATAATTCTCTGTGGGCTGTGTTTCACCAAAGCAACTAGCTTGAAAGTGCGCACATCTTAAGGCAATCACTTCATAATTTAGCAAAATGTAGAAATAAAGTAACCTGATTAGAAAGGAAGAGCCGTACAAATGGTAGTACAAATAGCTGCTATATTTCACTTAACGAAAGTTGTCATCGCAAGTCGTCTTTTCCCTCTCATTTCTGCCCTCCAGTCTTGGCTGACCCTGCCAGGCAGTTAGGGTGGAGAGATAAAGCAAATAAGGGGTGAGTGAGAAAAGTTTGCATACAGCTGTGCAGTGCTGGGCAACAGCTGCAAAGATTGCGGCAATGCTAACAAGTGATGAGAATTCCTGAAAAGACTTGGAAAGGTTGAAGGTCACTGTTACTTAGTGAAGAAAACTGAGTGCTGTCAATCAAACTTTCTGTGACCTTCAATAACCTTTACACGTATTTGTTCTATTCCCAAGCTCTGTTAAACACCTGCATTTAGCTCTAAATGTGCTTACTCTTGATATTTGTGTTTATTATTGTTTCCAAAAGTAATTGCATAATGACCCGGTTCCCCTGCTATTTTTTTCAGTGTTTCTTCTTCACGCCATACTTTGAGATAACAGAGGAAACATAATTAGCAGAGAGAAGATAAGTATAAGAACAGGAAGCAGTATTACAGTTACCCCAAACACGCTTTTATCTGAGTTAGAGACTATGACGTTGATAAGATCTACCTAATAAGAGCAGGCGTTTAAAGTGAAGTGGGCAGATGGTTGCCTTGATAGGTGTTGGTGAGAAGCGTTAGATACATTAGCAAGGTAAATTTACTTGGTAAATTTACAAGGTAGCCTGCAGGTATTTGATTCACAAAATGATAAGTTCAATTAGACCGTCAACCTGGAGGGTAAAGACCATCTGAATGCCTGTGTGTGTGAGAGAGAGAGAGAAAAAGAGGAAATATCTCTCATCTCATTTGAGGAGATTAAAGGGCCACAGTGGTCTCTAGTAATATGTCTTTGATGACAAGACAGAAGAACAAAGATGGAAAAGACAAAAACGTAAGATAGAGAGACGAGAAAGATGTCTCTCTGAAATTCCACAAGCTCTTCAGACACAGACAGCTTTGTGTGAGACAGACGGCGGGATGGAAAACTCCATGGGAATTCTATCTGTTTAAGCTGGAAAGCATGGTCAAGAGGACCTGGTCTCCTTGAAGGTCACCATGACATCACTTTGATGTTTCCTTAATGTCTACTGACTGGACAAATCAAATAGTTTGAGTGTTGCTCATGGTGGGCTCCCACACACAGCTTCCAAGACGGAGTTTTAGAGGCCAACACACTGAAATTAAATGTTAAAAATGTAAATAAAAACACACTGTTTGTTCAAAAGCTTTATAATATTTCCGAACGTCCAAAATGCAATTCGATTTTTTAAGGATTTGAGTATTTAAGCTGCTAGATGACTACTTGGGTAGGTAATATAAAATATTTAGGGTTGGACATTGAATTTAGGGTTGAACTTTCTTTGTGGGACACAACAGAGGATGTTCATACAACAAAAGTCAGTGGTTACCATTCTTCAAACTATCTTCTGTGCTCCAAAGATGATAGACAGAGGTTTGTATGGCATGGGGGAGAAATAAGTGATTTTGGAAGAACTGTTGCTTTGACTTAAAATGACTTAATTTATGTTTTAATTTGCATATAAATGCATACATACGTAGAGCTTGTGGTAAACATGGAAACTCATTCATGTGGGTCACAAACCGCAACAAAAATCATTCTGAATGCTCTATGTACTGTTTGTGTTGATATGTTGATGTATAAATAAATGCATAACTTAAATCAGTTTCCTCTAATGAAGATATTTTAAATAGGATTAAACTGCTTGATTCACATAGATTCGTGCCTTTATGACCTTTTTAGATCTTCTAAGTTCTGATTACCTGCACTTTCAAAAAGAACAGAAGTTTTCTCTCAGGTTTTTACAAAAAATTATTTTACATTTGCGATGTAATGACATAGTAGTGAGTAATAATGACAGAATTTTCATTTTTGTGTGAACTGTCCCTTTAACCCGTGATATAAGTTCCCACCATTCCACCACTAGTGCTGATTTAATATGAGACTATACACTACATCTACAAACACAGACATAGACAGAAACGTACTACCCCCTACTTTGTCTCTGATAAACATGGGGTCAGAGACAAAGTAGGGGGAGAGAATGCAGGAGCTTTAAATAAGGGCTTCTTTTTAGCAATGGGGGTTCACTGGGATGCTAAGCTCGTAAAACCAGAGTGATTTGTGATTGGTTTTATTTGGCTCCTCTGCTGGCAGATATTCAATTATTGCCTGTCTTCCTCCTTTGTCAAAAAGGTCACGACACAGTGTTTTTATATAAGCGTAAATCAAGTCAAATCTTTCTTTCTAGTGTAAACAACAGATAAGATAGATCTGAGAACAGCGAGAGCAGAGGGAGAGGCAGGTTTAAAGTATGAGCCCTCCTGCTGACGGATGCTGAAGTCCAGTTGGTGGAGTGGACAGTGAAAGGGAACAAGGGTGTTGATGGTCCCACAGCAGGAGTTGAGTGGAGCTCATGAGACAAAGTGAGACCTCCCACACCCCTTTCTGTGGGGTCCTTTACAATGATAATTGAAGGCCTTCCTTGCCGCAGAAAAACATTACAGTTATCCCCGCCACAGCAAGCCCACCCAAGGGACAGAGATAGAGAACCACTACCCTACATACAGCCTGCTGTGATTTTATCCTACATCCTGGACAGATACGTCTGAAGGACGCCACTCCTAAAACCCCTAGAAACAGCCATTTCTGCACCACCTGCTGCTCTACACACCCACTCCATTTGAACATATATAAAGCAACCCTTTTGAAGCCGATTAGCAATTTCAAAACTATTGTTCCAGATCTGCTGAAGCAGGAAAGTCATTTCACAAGCAAGCATTTAAATCAGAAAAAAAGGACGACAGCATTCTGACTCTAATGGAATGGGGTCGGTTCGTTAAAATATTCTTAAGAAAGAAGTTAAGGAATTCGCAAAAGACTTTAGCTTAGTTCAGATTTAGAAAAATGAATCTCTTAAATAATACATTTTCTTTAAATGGCAGGGTTTTATTTAGCAGTTTTTTTTCTTAAAAATGCCCGAACTTAACTGAAATGAAATGGCACACTGAATAAAACCTTTAACTACTCATCGTCAGATGGGTAACACTATCGATAAAATAAAATGATTTATGTTTCACAAACAGTTTGTGTAATAGATAACATAATATGTTTAAAAAAATCAAAGCAAGTTTAAGATAAGCCTGTTAAGAATATGACCAATAATACCATAGAAACAAAATAAGATGAATATGGTGAACAATACCATGGCGAATATACAACATGAACGGATAATGAAACATATCGCTCCTGAATAGAATGAATATCATAGTTTCATGCAAATCTTTTAATTAATCACTTAATATACACAGTACCAGTCATGTGATTTATTGGTACTGTGCTTTTATTTCATGCATTACAGTGGCGTGATATACAGCACACCGCCGCACTGTGGTATTGAAGAATTCATGTTATGAGTGCAGGTCAGGATAGTTAGTTTTTCTGAGGTGAGATACCTTAATTTCATAAATTATTAACTAACGATAGAATAATGACGCTTACATTAAGCCGTTCAACGTCTCTTCTGACCAAATTGCTGAATCGGGACATTTATCAGTTTATCTCAGGCACTCTTTTAAACTGTATCTGAGAGAGGTGTCAACGGCTTTCATTCGCGTCTTTTAAATTAAAAGTCAGAAAAACCATTTTTATAGCTTTCCATATATTTCTTATTATATAACTCCACCTACCAGTATTTATCTGCCTATTGTTAACTCTGAAAAATGCTTTATGAAGTCAGCACAGACAGTGAAGCAGCAGCGGGGTCATGCTCCATAGCTTATCATCAAGTGCAGCGTGTGGATCCAGAGTTCCCAGGGGGCTGCGGAGGTTAACGTCAGGCCATTAGGTGCACTTACCCTCTGGGCTTGATGATGCATCTCTAAAACGCTGTGGAGGTCGTGAACACACAGGTCTGACTGAGGTGAACGGAGTGAAAGAGCTTATTTTCCCTGTCTGTTTGGGTGCGTGTACACTGGATTTGGTGGGGCCTGTTAAATCCAGGATTAGCTATGAAAGAGCTAAAGGTTCACGAGAAGAGAAAGCACAATAACAGTTTTAACTATAATAGCTAATAGTAATAACTATTTTACAGATATCAAGGTTACAAATGAACCACTCCTAGTTATTGCCTTCAAACCCTCTCGCGGTTATAGAAATGAAACGTCAATTGAGACAAAGCATTGCGTTTCCTTTGTCGCCTGGAAACATTCTTTTCGTGCTTTCTCTGCAGTGTTAATTAATGAGAGCACTAAACCTCGACTGAGCTGGTCTGAACTCGACATGTTCTTAGCTCATGGCGTTTCCAAGACATTCGCTTGGTTCACAGAAGCCAGTCACTCACTTGTCATCGACGCGAAATCGCATTAATTGACATGAATTCTTTCAGGTGGTGCATAAAAATGTGACAGAGACTGCTTTATTTAACAACGTCAACAAGCTCCTGTTAATCGAGAGAGATTAGGGTCGAATAGGTGAGGTCGGGCCACATCGTGAGGTATTATGTCTAAGATTTACACTAATGCCAGGAAATATTCCACCAGATACAGCAGGACTAAATCAACAAGAACAGGGCACTTTTCAACACTTCGCTGCCATTTTTCATTAAATGCGGCTAAACAACTTAACTGTGTTTCTCTCCTTCAGCCATTCTGGCTTGTGGAAACACGAAACTAAACAAAAAGTTATGCACTGTCCTTTGGTGGTCTCTGCAAGATATGCCCTCTCCTGACCTTTTATGGACTATGGGAACAGCACTGGTCACTATGGTAGCCTGTTTAGCACAACAAGGAGAGGGTGTGTCAGAAACCCTTTAGGTGAGAGTAAAGACGCTGAGCTTCCAAAGCTTTAACAGAGAGGAATCCAAAGCTAGGCGTAATGCGCTTTTGTTGCTTTATAAAGGTTCGTATAAAGTATAAACATTATATGAAGTATATGGCAAGCATCCCTGGTCAGACTGCAGTGAGTGGGGTGAGTGAATGGGAATGTATTGGCTCGTCTTAACGAAGAGGTGGGAAAGGCTGTTGAAATATGGCTGCCTGCTGTGACACCCTGTTGCTTGCTGGCTGCCACTACGGTCCCCCTGACAACATAGAAAGCACACTCGCAAGAACAGATAAAGACCAAGCATGGCGAGTGTTTCAGCGATTAAAGTCTCTACGTCTCTACAGGCAGACGACAGTTACGCTTAAATAACAAAGATCATAGGCAGTTAGTCAGAGAATGTTTAGGGATTTCAGCTGTACCGAAAAAAGGTTGGAATACTTGAGAAATAGCAATAGCAAAACACGTGTAAATATTATGCTTTAACACATTAAGATTTTCCACAAATTACCCTGCTCAATGTAAGCAGCATAAAGTTAACTTATTTGTTTCCCATGATGTCATGAAAAACTCTCATATGTGCAGTAAAAATTAAAAATTAATCATTAGTTACTGTCATATGAAGCTTTAATTTATTTTGAAACCGTGCATTCACATATATATATAGACTTTCTTTTGCTCACTGTCAGTCTTTACTCGCCTCCTCTTTTAATCCTCTTGAAATGAGAAGTATGTAGAGAAAAGCTTGACATGTTTCTGCAAAGGTAAGATTATGTGTATCCCACCATTGTAAGCCGACACGCTATGTTTTAGTCCAGTTGTGGGATACAATTAGTGGAAGTCTGCAAAGCTTTCTGCTGAATTCAGGAAAGCGATAATTGCGTCCACAAAGTGACAGAATATTTTATTATTAAGGAAAAGCTTTATATATCTGACAAATAAACATGCATTTCATAACTGTCAAAAATATTGCATGAATGAAATCCATACAACGTCAATCATGTTGTCAGTATCTTGAGGAATCAGTTGTGAAGCTTCACAGCCATCCAAGACTCCTCTTTTAAGGCCTCACGGGACAGTAGCAGGTCATCCATGTAGCTTTAGAGTAAATTTGATTATTCACATATTGTTTTTCATATTGAATATATATATATATAAGGTTGTATGCTTTATAAGTACTAATAAACAGCCAATGTGTTAATAACAGGCATGCTAAAAAGCCACTAGTTTATAGTGAGAACTGGTACCTACTAAAGTGTTAGTATTTTCTCTGGTGTTGGGCTGACGTGCTTGTCTGAATACTGATAAGAGGTAGTAAGAGGTGATTGGCTCTGCTTCAGATAGTGGGTGTAGAATGACAGGAGCTGATGTGCTGTGTCAAAAGGTATGTTGTGTTTTACGCTAGGTTTTTAATACCTAAAGGGGCCTTTCTTTGCCCGGTTGACTTTCCGGCATCTGAGGTTAATGACAGTGCAATGAGGCCCATTCTAAAGTTGGGAGCCCCCCCCCATCACATAACTGATCGTCACTCATCAACACGTGAACCTGTGCTGACGTGCAAACGTACAAGTGTTTGTATGTTACCATGTTCACAAAAGACTAAATAAATGTGTGCGCTCCTCGTTGGCTTTTGTGCGTGTGTTCATTAGTTCAGACTTTGGTTTGACGTGTTAAGAAAAGCTGTTCGTCGTCATGATTATCTGATTTTTGACAAATGATTGTCACTGGGCATAACCAGATAGGCTCTTTCACACATTCCATGCTATCTAAACATTCGTTCACACGCAAACATGCAAAATTCAGTTGCTTTCAGAATGGATTGATAATGCACGGCCATTTTTTTTTGCACTGTCCATTATAATATATCTATAATGGACAGTGCAAAAAAAACATTACAGTGTAAGGAAAATAGATCATTTTCGGTTAAAAAAACCACAGTCTATACAAAGGCTCTTTTATTGTGTGTCATGTAAAATTTTTTTAAATTGAATGTATTTTATTAAGATGCAAATATGAGTGATTTCTTTATCTTTTATGTGAGACAAATACATTTTTAAACAGTACGATTCATTTCTTTATTGTACATTGATTTTTCATTTACTGAGCTCAATTTTAATACAAATCATATCCTTCTTAACTAATACTGATGTGGATGAGTGATTAATAGCAGTGCTGGCTTATTTATTACATGAATGTAAAATAATCAGCTCCATTTTCGACAACAAAAATATTTATTTTCACCATTATCTATAATGCGTTAAGGCAAATTAACCTCTAATTGATAGCTATCAGAAATGAATGACTTATTTTACAGGTCCACACAGAATGTTCACACATAGAATTCGTGCAGAAAGTGATTATGATATTCAAATATTTGCATGCCCCACAAGCATGGTTGTTTATCAAATGGTTGGTTAACTGAGCAATGCATTCAGCTATCGATAAGACCGTCTGAATCGGCTCCATTTATTACACGAACAGATCTTTTCCGCAGCATTGTGCCAAAAGCTCAGAATGTTTTATCTCATGCAACGCAATGGACCTTTGAAGCGTAAATGTATTGTGTTAATCGATTAAAGCTTTGGAAGACTGCAAAAAATGCTTATCTATCAATGGGATAAGAAAAATAATCTTGCTTTCTGTTTAAAATAAACTATTTTGCTTACCCCATCGGCAGATCACTTTGCTTGTTCTAAGTAAAACGATTTATTTTTCTGAAAACAAAACAGTATTTCCATTGCTTCTTTAGTAAATCCTATTTTGGAGTGTTCGAATTTTCCATCCTTGAACAACAACTTCTCTGCTGCATTTGTTAGTTAAACTAACTATACCTTGTATTAGTTTAGTTTAAACAAGTTAAACTAATGCCTTGTTTAATTATCAAAGTTAAAGGAGGTTCAGTGAACAGAGACATCGCAGTCCTCTGAGATCTGAAAGCATGTTTGATGAACGGGGGAAACATGAAGGAGAGCAAGGGTCAAACGAAGTAAAGCACCAAGTGAAACAGTAGCTCAGTAGCTCTATTTCAGGGAAGCCTTTAACACTGCGACAGACACTAAGTGGACTCCCTTTGAGCTCTAAACAGAGAACAGGAGGTGAAACGTTTAGAGACAGCAATCTATAAATGGCTGTGTACGTGTGTGTCCTTTGCTCTTACATGCTTGTTATTTCAACAACTCGATAAATTTAATATTACTTGAGGAAGAATCTGTTTGTCTGTTCAGTCTAAGAAAAATATTTACAATCGATTTTGCCATCTAATTATGTTTTCGCAGGTGTTGAGCAGTTCCCTGGGCTTTCCGTTACATTTATTATGATTGAGATCTGTTTAGAGCTTAAATTCCAAACATATACCAGCTTGTTGTGTCATGAAATTTTTTTTTCTCGCTTTGGCTTTTGGATACGCTTCAACGCTAATATTTACAGTCAATAAGACTTTCGAGGAAAACAACACTTAATAGATATTTATACTACGGAATGCAGCATGGGAGTTCGGAGTCTTCCGGGTATGTCTTTCCCTTAGCTGGGAAAATGAATATGTGAAGGAACGGACGGATTCGGAGGAATGGGGAGTGGTGAATCAAGACGATATTCAAAGCTTTTCTGACGTGTCTTAGCGTGAGACCCCATCGGGTACACCTGAAGATCGCCCGTCCTCACAGACACGAACACGCTCAGCATTTTATCTGCATTTTTGTTCTTTACGCATGTCACTGACCGCATCTTTGGTCAATATCAAACCCATCACCCTGCCCCTGACTTCTATGTCATTCCACCCTTGCCCCGCCTGGCACCTCAGGCAGCGTTCTGCCAAACCCCCCTCCGCCAGTCACTGTGTTATTGAGATGATTAGGGTATGTAACGAAGCAGATCCTTGGCCCGTGGCAACCCCTACATTCAGCAGAGCTTATTTCTGCTCGGCCCAGGGCAACGCATGCACAGACATAACCCCCCATCAATGGGCTGATGAAACGGTTAATGGCATTTATAAAGCCGGTTTATCATTTCGTAATTCATTATTTTGATCAGTGCGTTACTAACTGTTTCACATGCAAGCCTAAAGTGATACAAAGCAACTGTTAATTTAGAATAAATCACAAGATATGTCAAGCTTGTCATATGACAGCCAGAGTACCACTGCATGAGTAATGTTTGCTGTGAATAGCCCATAATATGTCAGCAATTTAAATTTGAAATTATTATCAACGCATTCAAATCTATATCTACCAATATCTTACTTGTATTTAAATGTCTGAAACATAGATAGTTTTTAATAGTTCTCATATGTTTTTTTTTATGATCCTTGGACGGCGAATCGAAATCAACAACAGAATTAGCTTAATATTCATATTTTCTCCTTACAAAGTTACTTATAGTTAGTAGAATGCCTAAAGTGGACCTACCATTAATCTACTTTTTTCACCATAAAAAGCAAACAATAATAATAATAGTAATAAAACATCTTTAAAGGTTATTCATGATTCTGTATTAAAGCCAGGGACAAAAGGAACAAAAAAAAAGTAACCAAATGACATTTAACAGAAACAGGTTTATTTGAAATTACAATTAACCCGTTAATAATGTTGTTTTATCGTTCTCTATATTAAATTAATTCGGGGGGCACGTGAATTGTGTGTGGCAATGTGATGTTGACCCATACAATCTGAAAAAGCCCTAAAGTGAGTCTCAGTCAACATTATCAAGCACCTGGCTATTTCATGTAGAAAGGTATGTTTAGCCAAAGCAGTAGCAAAGGCTTCTCTACGTGACATGATTTTAACATAATATAATGTTAAGCATGTTATTAAAAGACATACATACAGAGGGCCAGGTAACAAAATAACGTTATTACCCAGTATTTTTTTACTACAGAAACATTTTCGGAACCCATTGTTTAATGAGGAACGAAACAACAGAAACCTCAATATCAATGCTGTTCCGTGAACCCAATGGATTTGTTTTTAAGCCCTGATTACAGCCAAGGTATGTAAATCTTTACAGTGCTGTGTTATATGGAGCTGTCTGGTAGGTCTAATGTTTCAGTGACGGATCACATGTATGAAACAATGTAACTGAAACACGGCAGACTTTAATAGTCAGTAAAAACAAAGAACACCGCCAGCACCTTAACTTCATACTGACGCACAGCTAAACAAAGGCAGAACGCATTGACCAATATTTTATCAGAAAAACAATAAAATTGACTCAAGATGCTTATGCACATAATAAAGGATGTAAAATAACACATTTTCGACCAAAATCGTAGTTACGTTAATCTTTTTTGCACTTTATTTTGATTGTTTTCCTAAAATGATTTTATTTAATTTCACATTTATTTTCATTTTTAGCCCCTCTAAATTTCCTGTCTTTAATGTCTACATTTCTGGCACAATATCAAAGTCCATGTTTCATGATACTGCAACCAAAAATCTTCCATTTCAGTATGAACATGTCTTATCTAATTCTACATTTTATCTACCCACATTCATTTTACAGCTCTATCCTTCGATATATGACAATTGTTTTCTGTGTGTATTTATTTTAGATTCACCCTAAAATCTTTTAGAGAAATATTAGTAATAATAAAACTTTTCTCTGGAAATTTTAAGTTAGGTTTACGAAGGAGGTTTAGGGCAGGCATAGGTCTATCCTCCATATGCTCCCTTTCGGACCAAAGTATGTGTATAGGAAAACTTTGCTGGCCGGTGTGAAGCAGAACTTGAAAGCTAGAGTAATATAACAGGCCCATGTCAAGGAAGAGATGAGCAGGGAAGGGGACCATGGACCATTGGTGTGATCCCAGTTTGCTGTGCTCTAAAAGCTGTTAGTTCAGCTTGTTTCTGAACACTCTTTTTGGCCAGGCTTTCATTAAAAATTTGAAAAAAATCATGCTTGACACATTTTTCTTCAGCTGAAAAAAAATAAAAGAGAAAGCACAATGTGCTATGAAAACACGACCCAACTATACAGAGCATCAAAGCTCTCGAGCTAGGTATCATATATTAGCATTTATTTTTTTTTACATGGTGAGCAAGAGATCCTGCTGATTTACACAACCTCTACACGTATGATTTAAGAAAACCATGTTAGTTTTGTACCTTTTGTGATGGAAGACCCATATGGACCTTGTAAAAACATCTCGGCACGTTCTTGCACATTTGGGTCCACACAACACGCAACAGAGTTTCTAAACAGCATATAAATAAAAGACACGTAAAGATATGTATCGCGTTTCCAATGTTTTTCCAACTGTCTAAACGTGTTAGGATGTAAATGTAGTGTGCATGCATGATACATCTAAGGCATAGTAGGTTCCCTGTATGTAAGCCACCTTTTCTAAAGAAAATATCTGATAGTAGAATCCAGCAAAAAATACTAAATCAATTAATCTTAACATTTTTACAAGCTGGGTAAAGATGCTAATAAAATGGACGAAATAAAAGCATTTATTGTTTGACTCAATGCTCTGAGGGACAGAAGTCAACAGAATTGGTTAGTAATGTTCAGGTGACAAAACATTTATTTGTTTGTATATTTAATTATGTATTCTAGGAAAATGTACTGTTTAACATGAAGGAATTTTGTGTATGGACTTTTCACAAATTTCAATTTTAGTAAAAGAAAATGTCTGTACAATGGATGTCCTGACAGACAATTTCCAGTAGGTTTCTTTTCCACCAAATGTTTTTTCTACAGTGTTTATTTAAATATACTGTTTTTCTTTCTCCCTTTTACTCTTTCCTATTCATGACCAACCATTTTCTAACAGAAATCCCATATCAGTGTTTACTAGAGAAGCCAACAAAGCAAGACGAACTCCTTTCAAACAAGACTATCTGGATTTACACCTACTTCTCTTTGGATGAACTACTCGAGCCAGCCCAGATTAGATGTATCTATATTTAATTTCATCCAAAGCCTCACAAAGTTCCACACAAACTTACCATTTTTATATCACTCTCAACAGACAAGAAGAGACTGGAAATGCCACAGCTGGCTTGGTCTCTTACGACGGCTGAAGGAAATTGAGCATCTCGGGCTGTAGGCCGACACTGTGCGGACCACCTGCTATGAGCGCTACAGGAAAACACCACTCAGCAGTAGGTCAGAGTCCGAGGCTTTGAAGCCACACCAGGGAAACATTAAAACTCAGTTTGAGTTAGAGGAGAGGGCAGCGGCTGGCCTTTTGCAAGTCCCAAGAGCACAAAGTGTTAAGAGAAGGAGTCTCTTTTCCATCACCACCACAGGAAACCAGCACTAGGCTTTGAGCAGTGGTCTGAATCGCCCTTGGAAGCCAATTTATAGCTCAGCAAAGTTAGCTGAAGTTGCAGCTAATGGTTTACACCACACGCCTGGTGAGGTTGAAGTCCCATTTGGTTTGAAGACTGTGATACAGATGTTATTTCTTCAGACAGGATGGGGGCATATCTCTGAATCAGTTCAGTGGATCGTTAAACACAGTTAATCAGCAATGCAAGTGTGTTGTTATATATTTCTCATTAACTAAAGGTAATGCTCTCCCACGTTGGTTAAAATAGGGTTAAAAACAGAGAGAGACCCAAAAGAAAGTTCTTGACTATGGAGATGGCGTGATCTGGGGAGATTCCTTCAGAAGTGCTGAAGATGTCAAAACATGCTGTTCCTGAACATCAAACAATGTAGTAAGCCTTGAGTCAAATTCATCTTTTTGTCGGTGTCCTACTGAAACCTGCAGTGTTTCTGACCGCAGTTTGGTGTAATCCATACTACAAAGCTGGATGTTAATGAATGAACAGAGCAGAGACAGATTGTATATACTTCCTCCCAGACTGCCGGAGTCCTGAGGCAAACAGAGTTAGCTGATCATTTACAGCACTGCAGGATGTGTGGAATAAACACGTTTGGTTATCATTAATATGGCATAAACACAAAGACATGCACGCACGCATGTATATGCACATGTAGTTTTTGACTGATAGGTCAGGGAAGGCTCTTATATCTAATATTTGGAACTATGAAAAGAAAAGTCACAAATGAGAATTTTTTTCTCTTAAATCAGGGATGCTGTGGTTAGTCACGTTTTTACTCTTTTAAATTTGTTAAATATTTACTTATTAATATTTCATTAATTAAAAACATTTGCATGATAATTTAATCATTAATAGTCAAATGACGTTGTTTTAAAATTATTTTTTTATTTCAATTTTACTTTTACATCATTTTAAACAACTATGTCTGTCTTTATCACATCACTGAAGCCCATGATACTGCAAGTTTTCAAGATTTCTTCTCAAAAATATACAAGACCAGGTCATCCAAATGATCGTATCCACATTGCTAGTATATCTTATAATCTTGTGCATGTCTCTTTTCATTTCCCCTAAGAATTTTTTAGAGAAACATTAGCGACAGAGTTGATATGATCAAACTAAAACATAATCTTCTGGGAGTCTACCGACTGCTGGACAAATATACCGTATGAATTAACATAACACAATGTTCCTATTAAAGATAACTGCTTGATTACACTAGTTAGAGACACACTGATGAGATCAACCAAGTAGGTCCTGAGCTGTGACGGGGGAACTGAACCAATGCAGTAGAACTTTTCTTCACCAGAGGTACAAATCTCGGCCATTAACAGAAACCACAGACCACATTTGGCTGTAAAACATAATGACTTGGCTGGTGCACACTCAACCAACCAATGGGCTGACAGACTAACTGAGCACAGTAAATAAAAACTCAAACTCATCCAACCATTTCTGAAACAACTCAAATCAATAGACATTAAAAATCGCCATTCCATTTCCTTCTTCATTCTCTCCGCTCTCCCATGTGATTACACGTTATTGTCTTTTACAGGCTGAAAGAGTAAAAAGAAAACCTGCAGGATCTGCCTTAAATCTGCCTTGGAGCACTAAAGCAGGAACAGACAGGAGAGGCCGACAGGTAAAAATGTCATGGAGAGAGTGATGAAGAACATTTATCTTCTTAAGGGGTGACAAGAGAGTAAGTAAATGGTGGTCTCAGGAAAGATGTGATGTTCTCGGATTAAGCAGAAGGGTAAATGTTTGCTAAGCAAAAAGCATCAGAGTTGAAGGTAATAATACAGAGATCAGAGGTGGTGTGTGTGTGTGTGTGTGTGTGTGTGTGTGTGTGTGTGTGTGTGGGGTGCAGGTGAGGGGGTTCAGCTGCTTAGCCAACGGTTGGAGACTAAGCTGAGGCCTGCCCCTGTCACAGGTTTTGGGAATGCCATCACGGGAATGTCTAGCTCCAGGGGCTTAGGTCTGAAAGGGGGCTGACGTATACCATTTTTCATTCCATCCTTACATCCGCAAGCGATGCAGTGCACCGAAACTCCGAATGATTGCAGCCGTATATCTATTACCACTGAAATTATCTCTAATTTAACAATAATGTGACATACATACTTGCCATGCTTTATGCATGATAGTACTTGACCGTGCTGAGCTAAACTATGCTACTATAGTAGATTACACTATAATATTACAGATTCAGACATTGATGATTGAATTTCAGAAGAGTTTGTTAAGGTAAGAATGAGCAGTTCTGTATATCCTTGAATATAAATCACATTTTTTTATCATCTGAAACAGGCTGAGGCTTATACCCCATGTACGTAATGCACTTCAAGCACGCAGAATAGTAATAAACTGTGAGTTTACACTAACATGACTTATCTTTGTCTTCCGGGAAAGACAGTACGTCATATAGGTTTGGCATGACATAACATTTTTATGTTTAAAATTTACAGTTTCTAAAAAAAGCCCCTTCAGAAAGTTCAAGCACAAACGGATCATAGAGAAGGGCACTTTATCACTTGGCATCAGCTGCTGAAAACTGTTTATATAATTCACAGGTGGACAGATCATAGGTAAAGAATGAAGGAGGAATTAAGGAGATCCTGTACAATGGATATGTGGGGGAAAAAACAACAGAGGGAAGAAAGGATGATGTAGTCCCGCGGAGAGGGAGGGAAGGCCTGACACAGTTGAATAAACAGAGCTTTCCAATAACAGCACAACACAGAATAACTGCAAGATGCATAAATCAGACAGATGCAGTATTGACTGCTTGTTCACTGTCAATATTTTCTTAATCTAAGTACTAAATAAAATAGTGTGCTTCTATGTATATACTATGTATATATGAGGCTCATTCACAGCAATGGTGAACGTATAGATGAAGCAAAGTTTGCTTGGGAGTTTTGTCCCGAGGGTGCCAATTTACTCTGAAGGTTATACGGATGACAGAGAAGGGTGGGGTACAAGAATGAGTGAAAGCAAGCCAGCCATCAACAAATGAAAAAAAAAAAAAAAACAGAAAGAAAAGAGCAAAAATCCGTTTCAAAGCAAATAGTAAATCCAGACGAAGGCTACAGTGACATGTCGATGGTGTAAGACAAGGCATGTACAACGAACTAAAACAACATAAACATAAACCTGCCTATACATTTCAATAAAAGGGGGCCCTCTTTAAGCAGTAAAAACTCTTAAACCCTGAGGGGAATTTCTATTTTCTTCCATAAACCCATCAATCTTTCATCTGTCTATTTTTCTATTTACTTTGGAGTAGAGGTGTAAACAAACACCTCCACCCAAAAAACATCTCCTGCACCATCTATGCTAAAAACACGAATGATTTCAAATGATTTCACTCTAAAGAGAAGCAATCAGACTTATTATTTCTTTTCTTTGCCAGTAATAAACCGATAATGGAATAGTCAGGTGATTTCTGTTTGTGTCCCTTCTTCTCCTTCTTTTACAGTGTTTCAGAAAACCCGTGAGTGAAGGAAAGAATGTTAAGATGCTCTCTCCACACTCTCTCACTCTATTCCCTAGTGTAACCTTCGACCCATTGTTAGCTTTGAACATGAGTGAACAAGGATCCCGGTGAGCTGTATCATACATGTAGATTCGATGGCAAGACAGAAACAGAAATGTCACTGGCATGCCTTTAGTCCCGTCACTCTCTTAAATCAGCTGCGGAGGAGAAATCTGTCATCACCTCTGAGACTTTAATCTCTCAAATCTCTGGAATTTATTACTGACACTTTTGAAGAGCTACTTGGTGCATGATTTGAAATGTTTAACGGGAAGAAGGAACATGTAACAGAAAGATGGAGATCAGGATAGAAGATATAAAGATTCAAAAAAGTAAAGAAATAACGTATGATGGGCAAAAAAGGCCATGTAGAGCTGTAGGAAAGGGTGAGGGAAAGAGCAAGCTTTTACAGCTTGTATGAAATTAAATGACCCTCAGCAGTCGAACGAGTCTTAGTAGCGTGCTGTGATTTATACTCATGTTGTATTGATTGTAACAGCAGGACATTATAGAAGAGCCTCGCTCGAGATGTGACGGAGGGAAGCAGTAAAGGCCTGGCCACACACGTGGTCCCACAAACATCCACACCTCGGCATACAGATGTTATCCATCGTCATGAGAGATGAAAAGGCAGTAAAATCTTTCTGCTTTCTGGCAAAAATGTGCAGATCTAAAGGATCCCTATCAAACAAGCACAAGCCTCTGTACAGTAAAAACAGGCCAAGTAAGGAGCAAAGCTCTCACTGACATTAACATGAACTCATTTCTGCTCGGTAACTAATCCAAACCTGATCGAGCAAAGAGAGAAACGATAATGTAGGTAACAGCAGAAACCACGTGGCAAGTAAACTGCAATAAAATCCTGCTCAAATCTTTACATTTATTATCAAGAAAGAGAAGGCTGAAAATGAACATAGACAGTGAGAACATTTAGAATAAACTTGAATGCTTATAAGCTTTATCAGGAAGGAAACCGGAGAAATAGAAGAAAGGAATGCAATGTAAATGCAATGCAGATATTACTACACTGCCGTTTCAGAAATTAAGAAAACAATTAAATAAAACTGGTGTGTGTATCTCACTTTAGTTCATTCCAGGGGAACTGCCGCAGGCTAACAGCTATAAAACAATATCTGACTGCTCGCTATTATATCAGTAAATTCAATTTCCTCATTTAGACCATTGATATGATATTTAACACATATATCAAACATAGAATCAGTAAACTTCTCCATCACGCTCTCAATTGTCTAGAGCTGACAACTCATCTATCTCACTCCACTTATCCTGCTATCAAATTGAGGGCCATAAACATTACCTCCTGGTGTTACAGCTTTTAAATGGATGAAGGGGACATGAGAATATGCGCCCCAGGGAAGGTTCAAATGGTGAGGGGCACTAACAAATCACAAAGCAATCACAAAGTGTCTTGGTCTGACCTGGAGGAATGTTCAAGAAAGCGACACCTGCAGCAAGGAAAAGTGCAGAAAAATTCTCAACACGTTGTACCAGGCAGCCCAGGAATTCCTCAAGGGGGAGGAAGCTTGATAGCACTAAAACAATATTCGCACAAAAAGCACAACAGTTCCTTGTGAAAGTGTGAGAACTTAGTGATAATGAAGATTAGTCATGCATGTTTTTGTGTCTTTACAATCCACCTTCCCCTCCTTAACGCTGACCTAACATTAATCCTAATGTTGTGTACCTGAAGTAAGCAGTTATTATACACACAAAAACTGATATTTTACATTAAATATTTAAATTTTTATTTAGAGCTTCAGAGAATTTTAAAGGGAAAGGATCCCTTACTCAACATGCACCTAGTTATTGGAATCCATTGCCTTTGTGTATTTGTCACGAAACCCCTCAGCTAAAGTACTTTAACATGCATTCATATTTTTCTAGATCGCATAAACCACTTTATATCTCTTTCTCTCTCTTTCTCTCTCTCCACTGATACGGTGATTTCGGCTGCGGTTTCTTGCATGCTTTGCTATAGAACACATCAAAAAAGCTCTTCCAGTATTAAGTAGGACAGGATACTATCACAAACAATATCAGTCTGTTTTAGAAAGGCTACGACATGTAATTGGCTGTTTTGCCAAAATGATTTAGATTATTGCAGGAATATTGCAAGAACAATGTTTTTGAGAGCCTGCAGATAAGGACTGCCAGAAGTGATAGCTTATCTGTGCATATATATCAAAATAAAAGATATGGAGTGCATTCCATATATCTCTATATAAATATTTGAACTGCTACCCTACTCAGTTTATATCTTATTTATATTTTAGCAGTATCAAATACAAAAACTCTAGATTTTTCTAAAACATCTTTCCTGATGTGAGACTTTGTTTTAAAAGGGTCCATTGAAATCTTTAATTTGATGCTTCTAACTAAATACCAGTTTCTTCTTGCCTATTGAAAAATTTGAATGCCATTTGGCTTGGAAATACTTAAATACGTAAATGAAATAATAAAATGTATAATTAAAACATTTGTTTAGTCATCACAAATTCTTATAACTAAGAGATTACACTAAAACGAATAAACTGTGAGTTTTTAAATTGTTTGATAGTAACACTTAAGGTTTTCTCTAGTATTGAGATGTGCTCCTATGTTTATTTCACTAGTTCACTAACACCTGACTCCTTGTATTGCCCCGCTCATCATAATCCAGTTAAAGAATTTGAACCAATTAACCTTTTAAAATCCATGTAGAAGCTTAAAATTGCTCTTAAATATCAGCACACTACAATAAAGCTTGATTGTTCTTGCCGGTAAGAAAAAAAGGAATGGTAAAACCATTCACCTAAGACCCTGACCTCTGTCTTAACCCCATCAAAGGCTCCTAAGAATTTTTCTCCTCATTCTTGTTGACCTTATCTGAATTATGTTGGAGGTCTGACCCTCTACGAGCTTCATCTACCTCCCAAGGGTTTGAAATGAGTTGATGTCTACATTAGGAGGTGTTTAAAGAAAACTGTCCAGAAAGCATTCGCTAAGCTGACTTTTACTTCTCAAACATCTATTAAACATGGTTGAATGATGTACATTTTTTTAGATCTGAACTCATTCTATGGCCTAAGATCTACTCTTATAAAAAGAGGCCCACTCTCTTTAGTCCACATCAACACCACTGGTATCCCACAGGGATTACTGCTTGGCCCCTTACTGTTCTGCATCCACACTAATAACTCAACCGTGTCAAATTTGTAGTTTCTCATGTGCTGTACTGAGTATTGACAACCATCAACTGCACATCATTTACACCAAATGACTTTACACGCAGAGATCACACTTCAAATGCAGCTTCTGCGACCATACGATTGGATTATATCTCTGATTTTATGTCTATAAACCAGGAATGTGCAACATTTTAGAATCAAAAATTGGCTCCTTATCGGTTCTTGAGTGTGAGCTTGATCTGATCAGCCCACACAGGAAGTTGAACTGCAACCTAAATTGAATTTACAGCTAGTATAATTTACTGAATTAAAATTCGAATTATTTTTACAAGCACTGGCATTTTGGGACGTGTTCTTCCACTACGGACAGTAAAACAATAGGCAATTTAAATAAATGTTATTCAGTTATTTTATTAAAAATAAACAGGGAAAATATTCTATAGAAGATATTTCAAACGATCGAAGTTTTAAGTGAGGTCATAGGTGCGAATGATTCAAGGACTCCCATAATCTTTCTCCATTTTCACAGATCACATCCTAATTGACTCCTAGCTAACACACTTACCATTGTGGACCATATTGAAGCAAAACATGAGTGCTTCATGCTAAGGAACTTGAGGAAAACCCAGTCCTCCATTAATTACCACTCTGCTAAGCTGTATGTTACTGCAGGCTATAATTATTTCATGACTAGGCTACACTGCAAGCAACAACTCACCATCCCACCTGCGTCACGTCAGTTTGATCCCATCCAAAACGCTGCTCGATGTGTTTAACCTCTATATATTCTCAAATGCATTTGCTCCCATTCACAGCTATAATTAAATACAAGACTCTGTTTCTATTGCTCACACCCAGGCCACTCCTTAACTTCTACAGGCACCCAGAAGAGTTCAATCGTAACTTACTTTCAAATAAAGCCTCAAGAGACAACTTTTCGTAATTCTTTTCATCATTTCTCTATAAGCATTCATACTCACCGTATATGAAGCGATTAAGCCTGCACCTTAATATCTCCTTAATTGTTTTTCTACCAATTAAAACAATTGAATACCTCTGCTAATCTGTAATGAGTTGTCTGTAACTACATAACAAATGTTTTCAAGGGGTACACCGCTATAATCACCTCAACATGAGCCAAAGGTGATACATTTCAATAGCGTATGCATTCTAGACTTGCACTTGAAATAAAACATGAGCGTAATTTCAACATCTATGAGCAACACTCTTTTTAGAAGACCGAGTTTCACCAGATGGGTGTGGCAAAGAAACAGGGTACTTTGCATATTAATTAGAAGGAGGGGTTTTTGTCAGTTTGGTGATGAGAGGACCGAGAATCTTCACAAATCATCAAACAAGAAAACACACTAAAAAAAATAGTGATTTTTAACAGTAAAAAAAAGGCACACAAATAGTTTACAGGTTGTTATTTGTCAAGTGATTGTGTCTTAAAAAGACATTCAAATGTGTTTGCAAAACTCAACCCAAACGCGATGAGCTAAATGTGTATTACTAGGAACAACTTGGAGTATAAGTTACATAACAAATGATTTAACCTATGCTTAATAAAAACACACAAAACTAAATACACGAGAAGCACTGTTCTGCGTTTTAATAATGATAAAAGACTCACCCCTTGAGCAGACACTGCATACAAGAAAACCGGTAACACAAAACTCCTGTGAAGGGAGATAAACAAAACCATCATATGTGCTCTAAAGAAATAAAGCGCTTTATATAACTCGGTGTCTAAAGCTGACACCTCACTGTTTAACATCCAAGTGTCTGAATTTGTAACCAAGCGTAACGAAACGGCTTCTCCGGTTATAAATGTACTTACCAAAGCTTCATTTTGCCAAGCTTTGAGGAAAACGCAGGTAATGTATCCTCGGCGTCTTCACGGTAAGCCTCTGTTAATGGCTTCAGACCTGTTCATTTGAGAATCCGGTGAGCGGTTCGTCCACTTCGAAGGGCAAGAAGTGAGATTAGTGTAAATATAAACAATCAGGGCCCGAACGAGAGACAAAAATACATATTTTTTCACATGCAAAAAGTATTTTATGAGGTTTTGCTTCTGTGTGTCCCTTGAGAATAAGAGAAGTTCACTCACAAGAAACTTCTGTGTTGGAAACGCTCTCCTCGCGGCGGAGTCGATTCACGCACCGCTGAGAGTGCGCCGTGCTCGGAGAAGAGGGCGGGACCTTCAGCCGTCAATCACCCGCGCCTCGCGCTTTGCCTCTATACGGAGATAACAACCGCATGCTCACAAACTTATCAGTAAACATTGTAACGCTCGTGTAACCCAAATTTCATTAATCTAGCCTAACTCTCACACAACTGGACAAAACGTAATAAAAAAAATTGCATGAACGCATAAAATGATAAGAGCTGATTCAAGTAACTCCATACATAATAATGCATGTCTAACTCAATATTAATCAGCCATAGGTTGGAAAAACGACCAATTTTAACAAGTCAACCTTCCTGTCTAGCGATTCATTTCAGTAAATGCAACTGCAACAATTAGGCAAAACGTCTTTTTAGACATCAATTAGGCCAAAAATGATTTCCACTTAATATAGATAGCTTATAACTAATGATTTAATAGATAATAATAATAATAACAACATAGCCTTTTTTTATATCATACATACCTAAGTATTTCTGTTTCATAGTTGTATTAAAATTATTTTTATTGTCAATATCATATGCATGTGATGCGTCCTCCGCCGCGACCTCGCTAATAAATCCCCTTATAAAATCAAAAGGACAAAACGGCGATTTAAATAGTTTATAACAACGGCTTATCCAACAAAAAGCCCCAAAAGGTGTTTAAATGTAACTTTTCGTTCCCCATGATTTTGCAGCGTAAAGTTTGCGTGGGTCTAGAATGGTTTCTGGCGGAGGGATATGAAGTAGTGCGGTGAGCAGGTTAAGGGGATTCAGTAAAGTAGTGACGGTTACATTACTGCGAGCGCTGCCAGCACTGGACAGCCTTGAGACTTTGCAAGATTTCCTCTGTAACTTTTGAAAAAACGTTCTGGTTCCGCAGTTAGTTTAACGGAGGAATATGATAAGTTCAATAAGCGTTCATAGTCGTGACTGTCAATGTTAAAAGGGCAGATTCTTTGAAAATCAGTATGAACTTAAAGGGTCTCGGCGCGGTGTTACTGCTGTTTCTCACTATAAGTACAGAGGTGCGCAAATCCGAGTCTGCGGTAAGTAATCATTGCTTGTTACTTCTTTTAGTTACATCTCAAAGTGAAACGACCGTTGCCATCGCGTTGAATCAATAACGCACGCTTTAGCTGAAGTTTATAAACGCGGGTTACTTTATAACATGAAAGCATTGCTTTCCTTGAGATCGCTGAGAACAAGTGCGAAACTTCTGTGTGACTTGAAACACGGGATATTCACGTGCAGTCGTTAAGATACAGCACGTTATATGTGTTTGCCTCTGCTTTATTGAATATTAGCTACAGAGATATGCTCATCACATTTTTAATAGTCCCAACTGCATGTAGGAAGTTCTTTTAAAATGTATTATTAAGGGTTGGATATAAAATAGCAGATTTATTTTAAAATATTTGTTAACTTTCTTTTAACTCTCGTCAGTATTATAGGCTGTAATATATTATCTGTCTGTTTTTTTATTTTTGTTGTTGTTGTGTTGTTGTTGTTTTTTACTTATGTACTGAGGTTTTTTTAATTTCATAAACACGCATGTAGTTATTTTCATGCCTGTAATGTTGCATACTAAATATCTAGCAAATATGCTGAAGTAATATATTTTATAAATATCTTTTTTTTTTTTTAAATACCTTTTCTTAGCATTGGTGTCTAATCTGCACCGACACAGATGTTTACTGATGAAGCAAACGGGTCGCCGTCCGATTACTGACACGGTGTTGTACTTGACATTATCGCCTAAATAAATGCCAGTTATTTACAAACCTGGGATATTATGATAAGGAGTAATTGTTCTCATCTGTAAAATTTCATTGTTCAGTTCAGTTCATTGACCACAATTTTGCTGTCTTGTTAGCCACCACACCAGAGATTGATCCTGGTCCATCTGATATGCTCCTGATTGGATGCATTGCCTCAAATGATATGGCATCACTGGGAGACGGACTCCTTGTCCCGCTGTCAGAGTAGGCTGTAGCAGAAGGCAGGTGAGGACATGTTCAGGGAGGGCCCTGTCCTAGAGGTACAGATAGAGCAGAGGCAGAAGAGCACGTGTGGTGACCTTACAACAAAACACATCATGTTCCTACATTTCCCAAAGGGCATTGTTGCGCACCGGTCCCAACGGGAAGTGTAAATGTAGATGGCACTTTCCTTCCCCGTGATTGGCCGTTGAATTGCCTCAATTCTCAATAAGGAATCTGGAGCTCTTTCTCTTTTACCTCCAAGGTTCCGCCCCGATTTCTGTTTCTCAGTTTACAAGGCGAAAGGTGCCATCTGTCATTCATAGAAGGAGGAGCTCGCTGGACATCAGGATAGGCACGTAGACATATAGCGACGCCCCCATCCCCCGAGACTGCACGACCCTCAGGTCTATTCAATAAGTGAATCTAACCACAGCCTATTGTTCGCACAACCTCTTAACCCCTCAAGTCCTTCACATAATGCCAGTTTTTACATACCACCCCCCCAGTCCAGTCCAGTGTGTGTCTGCGTTTGCCTGATCAAGGAGACAGAGTGTGGCAGTGATTATTTAGGCCGATTCCAAATTTAAAACATTTATAATGCGACACAAGTAGATCACTGAATCTAGAGTTCCTTGTTTTGGCTTGTGCTCGGTGATGCTTTTTAAAGAAACATCTAGCGGGTCTGACATTGTTCACATTAATAATAAGGTAAATATGAGGCTGTTACTGGGGAGAGTAAACGATTATTGATAAATCCTTGTCTGATGATATTTTAGCAATCGTGTGTCTGTTTAGAATCAGAAATAGTCTTGCCAGAATTGATCTAATTGGTCACACAGTCGTGCAAAAAGGTCCGAAATAGTTTTATTCGCTCATTGATTCAGATTTAATTGGTTTAGACGGTTCACTCTGGCATATAAACGTTTGCAGCTGTTTCTCACAACAGAATACTTTATAAATCATGAAATAAATAGAGGTGGATAAATAATCCACTGTAGGTAACACGACTTGCAATGTCTTTTATAAAATGTTGTTTGTCAGCAGTGAAGTAGGTGTTTATTGTAGGTGTCTATATCCATTAATCCATAACATTATCTAAAAAATAGGAGCAAAACATTGGGAATTGGTGTTGGCATCAAGCACTAGCTCCAATAAAAGGCTAGATACGCTCCCGGTGGATAGCGCTCAAGCTAACTAAGAGATGTCCTTTTGAGGAGCCAATGCGGTGTGAAAGAACAGATTTTCTCCTATTTTTAAAATGTCAAAGCCTTTTATCTCAAAGCAGAATGGAATTCCTGACCACAATTCCCACCCTTCTGTCTTTCAGGACTGGCCGCCTAGTGGTCAAATGTAGCATCGCAGTACAAAGTGCATTTTAATGATAGCTGAAGACGAACATGCCCTCAGTAATTCATCTATATATCTCTAACATTTTTATTTCATTTAAATACAAACTAAAATTGTAGTTATCTGGGATATTCTAGTCTTTTGTTCTTCCAGACATGCCAGTCAGAGAGGTCAGAGAGTTTGTAGGTAACTTGAACCATAGGGGTCTGCTTTGAACGTTTCATACTTGAGGGACTCCGTACACTGTGCAGGTCAAGGTGTATGAACATGTATGGGTGTGTGTGTGGCATCTGTATGTGTTCTGCTTCAGATATAAGCACACTTACAGGCCAGGATGTGTACATATTTGCTTGTATATTTAATACATAATATGGCAACGCACATGGTGTGTATAAAGTCCACTAGAATCCAAATAAAATCCACCCCTAGAGTCACATGATAAAGCAAAAAACCAAAAGAGAAACACAGACACACACACGCCCACGAGGACAACCCAAACGTAAGCAATCTGTGTTCGCAGACATAACATCCATTTAGTACAGAGATATGAACCCTGAGTGGCCGGGCTTTGCAGCAGGATATAGGGACCGTGATGGGGGTTGGCAGCTCGTGATAGCTCCTTCTCTCCTAGAGGACAAGCAAATTCCAGTCTTATCTCACCTGCAGGAGAGAGAGAGGGTCACGAGATTAGCACAGGCAGCCATGCAAGAAACTTATTTCAAAACAGGCCCACAAGCGCTTGCGATGCTCGCTATGACAGCTCGCACCAGTTTTCTAGAATTGAATTCCAGTTTCACGATAGTTCACCCAAAAATGAAAAATGCACTCATCCTCAGGCCATCCAAGATGAGGGTGATTTATTCTTTCAGTAGAACAGTAAAGAAGAGGTTTAGCTAAAACCGCGGTCCTTGGTGATGCTTAAAATCGTAGCAGATGCCCTTTTATTTTTTATCAAGGTATGTAAAATGAATAGCTGTGGCTTCTGATGATACGCTGAGGTTAAGTAACATTATTAACAATATTATTACGGTGCAGAGTGATGTACAGTTCAAAAATGAATAATTCTTTTGAATTGAATTCTTTTGATTTTCGGGAGAATAATCTCTTTTAGAGGCTAGTATCAAGACTGAGTTTGTTTATGCTGAACTTAATGCCCTTATGAGTCAAAGGCTCTTTAATGCTCTTCAATAGTTATTATTTAATTTGAGTTCTTAGATATTCCTCCATAATGTTTTGAGGAAAAGTAAAACCGCCAAAAATGCGAAAATGGTAGTTGCATAGTAAGCACGTGGCTCAGAGGTTTGGAAGATACTTTAATATCAGATCTGCAAATCTGACCACAGTTTTAGACATTAATTACATTTACATACATTTTAAAAGTTCAGTTTCGTTTAGACATAATAATTTGTTAAACATATTAAAAGTAATACATCTTTAGGGCCCGAGCACTGGTAAAAAAAATAAAAAATTGACGAATACAATTAAAATTCAAAAGATACATGATTGTATTCATGTATTTTTAAATATTGGGTACAGAAATCAAAAGAATAACTTCATTTATCAAATAGATATACCCTATATCCAACTTTCACACTTAATTATGTCCATTCAAATTAATTTGTCAAGTTTTAGTTGTTTTCACTTTAACTGTTTGCTCTGTGGTACATCTCCTTTGATTTAATGAGCTGCTCCATTGACGTGTAATCACGTGTTTTCAGAAGCATAAGTAGTGTTTTTTTTCATCTGAAATGCGCTGTGGTTCATATTCATATAATACAGAAACACTCATGAAGCAAGCAAGACATGCGCAACACACACACATATTTTTATTGTTGCTGAATGAGAGGGACAAGTACAGTACAGTCTAGCGCAGTTACACTTTCTCCGTAAACTCGTGTTTGCTCAAGTCTGTAAAATAAATGTTGTTTATAGTGAATGCCCTATAAATGTTGTTTTACATTTACGATATGGTTTTCATCCAAATGATGTGCGTGCTAAGTAAGCAAACATCAAATGCACGCTCTCTCTCTCTGCTTATCATTAAGTAATGTATCTCGTGCATTGTTTTACTTACTTGTTTTTGACATATCCGACAGAACTACAAACTTTCCAGTGATGTCTGTGAGTAAGGGACATTAACAAGCTTGCGTTGTGCACCGCCTCTGCAAACGTGTGTGTTTTTTAGTGTTTTTGCTCATCTGCAATTTGCCTAGGATGCTTCCTTTTGGAAGAAAAACAGATGTCTATTAGACGTCTTTAAGATGCTTATCATTTAGAACGTAAGTAAAACTGAATATCCGAAAGACGTCTGTCAAATATTTTTGACAGCAGACGCTTTCCAGTTCAAGAGATCTTTAACAGACATCTTGCTGACGTATGTGTGCTATCTGGGATAAACAAGTCCTAACTTAAATGTGCAATGTCCGATCTGCACCAAACGCCCCTTGTTTGGTTAAGAGTCAGGGATTAAAGACATTATTCAGGTTTAATCATTCATAATTCCACCTGCTGAAAAGGTATCAGTTACTGTTTCTGACACATTGTACGAGGATACGCTACTGAGGTGCTTTTCTCAGGAGAAACATCACAGAAGGAGGAGATTGGATCAAAATCTTTTGATCAAGCAGAAGACTCAAAATCTATTGCTGGTTGAAGGCCTAGTGAGTGTTAATAGACGAAATGGTATGTGTGTACTGTTGGTGTGTTTATACTTACAATGTGGTGTGAAAGAGATGCAAATAGCATTTAGGACTAGCTGCACAGTGATCCTCATCTCACACCCAATCTCTATTTCCTCCATGCCTCACCCCCCACAGTGCTAAATCCTAAATAAACTGGCAAATAGCAGCTTTTTCAGTGGGTGGCTAATTTACACCACACATACAAACACATGCGTGCACTCTGTGTTTGTTTATGTGATGGAGAGGTCATCAAACTGTGAAAGAACGGTGAGAGAGATGTTACCTGGACCTCTTGTGTGAGGATGAGTTTGAGCGGGAGAGAGAGAACGTCTACTGTTGCTACAGACATCACCTTCATTGTCGCTCTCTCTGTTTGATAGGCAGACGCGTAGCGTAGTTAGTGCATTACAGAAATCTGTTGCACTTTACATCGCTTTTAGCAGATCCAGCACATCAGAGAACAAGAAGAACTCAAATATACATTTTATATCACATTCATCACATTTACAAATAATATCTAAACGTCAGCCGTCTCAAAAAATGGTCCACTATATCTTCATTGCTTTAAATTCAAACTTTTTGTCTAAGATTAGAGTGGAAGTTTCGAAATAGACATCAAGAACATAATTAATATGCTTGAAGGGATAGTATGCTTGAAGGGATAGTTCACTCAAAAACGTTTTACTTACCAATGTCGTTTCAAACTTGTATAACTTTCTCTTTTTTCCTGTGGAACGACAGAAGATCTTCAGAGAAATGTCTCAGGTTTTTTTGTCTGTACAATGTGAGTGGTCACCAAATATCTCCAAAATATCTTTAGTGTTCTTTTCAGTTTTGGGTAAACTATGCCTTTGTTCTAAAAGCTACTGTAAAATGTTGTAAGGAAACCTTCAGAGTTTGGATAGTTTATAGTACGTGAGCTTTTTATTTACTTCTGAGTGTGAGGTTGCAGTTTATGCTGGGGGCTGTATTCACTCCTAAATAGCAAAAATTAGCTTTCGCAAAAATGAACTGAATCTCAGCGTACTTTTCACAGATGAGCAATGTGTCCATAGAAATGTCTACAAACTGATTCAAACTGGAAATAATTACGCAGTCCATAAAGGTGTGGAGATGGCAGCATTGTCGGCTTGATCTTCGCAGCAGACGCTGAATCAGAAAACACTATTTCATTCACAGATAATTAAAATATCTCCTTGCTATTTTTGTACCGAAATATTCACAGTCATTACTTCAGCCTCTTTACTGTACTAAAATCTGTACTGGAATTATTATTTCTCCTGTATCTTTTATCCTTAAGATGTTTTATGTGTATGCATACCCGCCCCATCAGAGTGACATCAGCCATGTTTGAAGTAGAAAACCTGCTCAAGCCCATACCTGTGGTTTAAACCTTTTGAGCATGTGCCAACTCTAAGTGCCAATGCATTCAGGGCACTATCCTGCATTCCTCCTTTAAGCAGAATTTAGCATTTAGCAGCCCACATTTATATATGTATGTATATATATATATATATATATATATATATATATATATATATATATATATATATATATATATATATATATATATATATATATATGCATGTGAATGTTTTTTAACCATTTTTTAACTCCACTTTAGCCTGGAAGTGTTTGAGGCATGTCTGCTCTGGTACAGTTGGGCATATGGAGTGATAATGAAAGCGATCTAAAATCAGAGACATTAAATAAGGGATGTTGGATTGGGTGTTCAAAGTAGTACAAACGGGAAACGTGGAGCAAATGTGAGGAGCGGTACGGTGCATTCCTGATGGATTTGATAGCAGTGTTGCCGCCTGCTTGTTTAAAGTACAAATACGTGTTGGTAGAGCTGCGTTGAATGAGGTGATTACTTAGGTTGGAAATAGGCACGTTAATCATAGGCACGTTTAATAACAAGCACGTTTGCAGAAAAAAATACACAGGGCAGTCTCGATTGAACTTGTCTTTATCTATAGGAATGTCATATTGTATATGTAGAAAACATCTTAAGAGAAACATCTTAGACCAAGGAAACAGACTGTGTGCATATGTGTGTGACATTACACTGACTTCTGATGTAGTTAACAGCTCTCCTCGATCTTCTGTTCATGTTATTTCTTTGTTGTTTTGGTCTCTCTGGCACTTTTAATATTTCTTAAGCATTAAATTCATGTAGTTGCGATGAGCGTAGCAGTGCAAACATTTTGTTCTAGAACCGTCTTGTTTTCAAAGGGAGGAAATGAATGGAAACTCAAGGATTGATCTTGATCTAGATGTCTCCTCCCTCTTTTATCTGTCATCTTATACTGTAAAACTTTCTCTACTGCACTATCAGTATATGAAGCGGTTTCTTGTTTTTCAGTGTTGTGTCTGAAACGTGTCTAGCTATCCACCTACCTACCTACCTATTTATCCTATCCTATCCAGTATTATGAATATTATCAATGTTAAAAACAGATCAATGTCGACAGCATTTGTTGTAAAAACAGCATATATTTTTCAACGTTATGCTTAATTGTCATTTATGCATCCGCGCTTAACTTAATGCATCCTTGCTGGATAAAAAAAAAACAACAGTTCAGCGGTTACTTTATTATCAAATGTTATTTTACACAGATTTTGCTTTTTAAAAACAACCGCTCGGTATCAAATTAGCTACTCAAGCGCACTGTGTAGTTGCATTCATATTTTACACACTGCCTTTAAATTACAGCATCAAGCCTAAACTTGTAATCACATTAAAGTTGACCTTTAACGTAATCTAAGACCTTAAGGAGTGAGTCACGCGTTGCTTTTAAACACCTGGAAATCTATCAAAAATAAGCTCCAGTGTGATTATAAAAGTGAAAAAGCATTTCATCCAGGCCATTGAGGTGGGAGGAAGACAGTCTGCGCGAGACAGACATTGTAATATGCTAGTGTCAAGCTGTGTCTAGCCTGCTTTAAAACAAGGTTGTAATTATATAGCTTTTGTCAGATATAGATGTGCGCGCATGTTTCTTCAATGTCTTTTCAAACAATGAGCGACAATAAATCTTGCTTCAACATGTATCCGTTTTACAGCTTTGGAGAGCTAGAGTCATATTCCCTAAACATTCCTCCTTCCCTAAACATATTTACATTTCATGTGATACACACCCTTGCTTTTCAACTTTTGGTCGATCCTCATCTCCCCGTTTTCTTAGGCTCTTTCGCCTGCCGTCTGCTTCTGCCATTAGCGGTGAATGAAGGCAGCAGTGGCTCCCCTGTGTAACTCTGGGCGGCCGTGGATGCGCACGTGAAGAGTGGCTAAAGCTTGCTCTGTTTCCAGTAAACAGTAAATCAGGCGACGCTTTAGATCTCGAAAAAACGTGTAGATTAGCACAAAGAAATTCGGTTAGGGAATTCTGATCTGGCATCGTTTTTCATTTTTAATTAAATTTTTGGTTTTTTTTCTCTCTTTGGCATGACAATGCTTTCTCAACAATGCTCTGGCATCCGTGGCATTTTATCATCTGCCCTCCTCTTGCCTTGTGACAACACGGGACTTTTTTAAAACTTTGTCAATGGGATGAAGAAAAAACCAAAACCAAAATTTAACACAGCGTTAGAAGCACTGCGTTCAAAATATCGTCTTTTAAATAAAAAGCCTACAGCTATCGACGTTCTTAACCGCCGCGTGACAAAAGGGCTTCGAGACGTAATTCATCTGAGCCCTGAAGTTTTAGATTCGTATGCGAGCTGGGTATGGCATGCAGGTTTGAACATGCACCGTTAGGGATAGAATTAGATCTCCAGATTATAGTTCAGGTGAGAACTTGTCTTACAATCAGTGGAGTGGCGGTCCAAGTCCAGTTGCTTCACTGCTGTGATCCCCGCTCTGGGAACCTCGCTCTGATTTTTGTTTACCTTTTCACCTTTACTCTGATATTACAAATGAAAGCTGATTCCAAGAGAGGACTTGCTTAGGCTGCATAGCAGTCTGTAACTATTGACCGTTGCGGTTCTGTAGCTCTCTACGAGCTCTTCGTAGCGTCCACTAGTGGAGAAAGGAGGGACCTTCAAGAGTCCAGCTGCTGTTGCATAAACTGCCGCAAATATTTAGAGAGAATGCTGTCCGTACAAAAGTACGGTCGGTGCACCTGGACGTGTTGACATAGTTGAGTTTTAAACAAGTTGAGATTGGACGTCGTAAATATTGCGCCTTCTCAGGCATTTTCGCTGCCAGTTTCTCTTTCTCAGGGGAAACTTGTGTTTTGGGAATTTGATAAGAGCTTTATCTGTTCAGTCGGTGATGTGGACACAGATGTCCAGCAATTCACAGAAAGCCAGGCGTTTTTAATGGACGGCTTCGGCGAAATGTGTTTTAGAAACAAACACTGCATTGACGCTTATTTATGTGAAAGCCTGAAATCCGGTAACCAAACTTTTATTTGTTTGGTACGTCCCAGATTAGGTGGTGGAGTAGTGGCCTTGACTCAAAAGCCTCCCCTGCTGTCTGGGAATCTGTGGGACATCCCAAAGCCATGCTCTGTCAGTGTGTGTGGGAGATGTTTCTTATCAGGAGCACTTGTGTTGAATCCAGTCCACCTCAGAAGAGATGCACAATGCAGAGACCACGCGTCGCTGACCTTCTTTTGTGCCGAGTCCTATAGCTAAACTGATTCAGAAACATAATTATCTTTCATAGTGTGCCATTTGGAAGAGATAACTAGCTAAAATGTGCTAGACTGATCATCATAAGTGTTTTTTTATGGCAGACACCAGTACCTTTTAAGTGTCTGATAACATATATGACTTAATAAATGATATTATTAATATTATTATTATTATTATTATTGTTGTTTGATAATGACAATAATAAAACTAATACTTCAGCAGTTAATACTGTTATTGTTTATATATGTTTATTGAATATATATTTATTATTATTCATTATTTATTTATTATTATTCATTTTAATCAGTTGTTACATTATTTTAATTACATTAACATTTACATTAATTTAAAGTTGTTGTTTACTGAATATATGTGTCTGTATTGTGCATATTTATTATGCATATATAATACATACACATATATTTTGAATATTTTTTTCTTTTTATATGTACATGTTTATGTTCACATAATTTATATTATATATAATATATTTAATATAGAAACATAACTTTTTTTTTCTTAAATGTTTTTTCTTGATACAAAAGAAATATAGACAGTATGCATATATTATGTAAACAAAAGCATATTTTGGATGCGATTAATCTCAATTAATCATTTGAAAGCACTAAAAATATTTAATTAAATTACTTATTTCTTGCTCAAAAACATTTCATATTTTTTTCAATGTTTGAATTGAGTGATGCTGTTTAATATTTTCGTGGAAACTGTGATGCATTTGTTTTAGGAATCACAATAACATGATTTATTTAAAATAGCATTTTTTATCATTTTTAGTTTCACTTTAAATCAGTCTTTTCTGAAGTGTTTTATTCAGCATTCTGAAAAAATCAACTTTTGTGTGTACGTATATTAAATGAAAGCTTTTCATCACTCAGATTGATGCTAGTGGCTGGTAGTTTCAACAGCCTTCTCATACAGCATCTGAAATCAGACTTAGAGTTTGTTGTCATTTTTCAAATAAAGATCTAGTAAATTTGAAAGAGATCACCAGTGCGATATGATCATTTATACCTTGACCCCTGTGCATGTTTTCCCCCTCGCCCTCTCACTTGACCTTTAGCTGGTTAATTGGTAAAGGCCGAAGGTCATTCTTTTCTTACCTCCACAGGAATAGGAATAAAAGAATTCCAGGGAAGAACCAGAAGGAGGTGCTTTCTGGCTCATTAGATTTAAAAGATTTGTAGCCTAAAAACATGTTTAAGAGATTCTTGGGATGTCTTTTTTTGTTTTCTCACGCCATTGACCTTGAAGACATGAATTCCAGCGGTGACTATGGAAAAGGAATTCAGTCAAATGTGTTATTCTTACCGTTATAGCTAAATGGTGCCTGGAGAAAAAAAGATTTTTAGTGCACTTCTGTTAAACTTTATGCTGACTGTGAACAAAATGACCATTGCCGGACCGTCAGTACTGTATGTGTGTTTTTTTAAGCAAATGAATGCTTTTTTTAGCAATGACACATTAAGCTGATCAAAACGACTGCATTATTAAGGGATTTCTTTATTCCGCCGATCGCAAAGGAAGATATTTAGAAAAAAGTTTGTAATCTTTGACTTCCGTAGTAGGAAAACAAATGCTATGGAAGTCAATGGTGACTGAAAACAGCCTGATTTCTTCAAAATATCTTCCTTTGTGTTCGGCAGAGCAAAGAAATTCATACAGGTTTGTAATTTCTTGAGTGTGAGTAAATGATAGAATTGATATTTTTGGGTGAATTATTCTTTTAAAGGTGACATATCAGAAAAATATATAGATTTTCCCGTTTTTAAGTGCTAAAATCAGGCCCCAGGCGCATCTACCAACCAATGAAAAATATTAACCCAGTAACTTTGTCTTAGTAAGCCTTGTCCTGTTTACCTTCACAGACATAATTAACTGACTGTTTGTGTTGATCACGTGTTTAATATGTTATAACACATGATTTCAGCACGATCAACGTGACCATCAGAATCAGAACCGATGTTTTTAGCAGGTACGAGCTCTGATGGCGCCGTTTCAAAATGGTATAATGAATGATCTGTGGGGCATTTTGAGATGAAACTTCACAGAAACATTCTGGAGACTTGGAGACAATGGGAAACAGAGGGAAGCTTAGCAATGTTGATTAAAGGGATTCACCTGTTCCCGGTTTTCCCATCATCAGGCGAACACAAGCTGATACAGACCCCAGCTTATAACAAAAACAACGGAAAAGATTTTCCGTATATGTGCTTCAAATTAGTGTTACCGGTCAAAACAGTTCACCGCGAGCTTGTGCGTGATTGCGATCGTGTGTTTGTATACGTGTGTTTGACCGGGAATTACTTGTGGTCTGCTGCCACTTTGTTCTGTCTGCTCCCAGCATTCATCTGCCCTCAGGCCGTCTCTCACTGAGGGTTAGTTAATCCACCGAGCCTGGCCTGGAATCTGCCCGTCCCTTGTTGGTGAAGCGTTGCACTGCTTAATGTTCTCCACAGGGCGGCCCTCTTCAGCTCTTGATCTTTTCCCTCACTTTCACTGTTGATCTAAACTCCCCTCTTTAGAGTCTAGACATCCAAAAACAGACACAACCGTCCACACATAAAACAGACATCAAGCTAATCAAAAATGACTGTAATAAATAACATTAAGCACGGTTGATAATATGAGATGTTTCTTGAATCGTGTGAAATAATGGCTGCTTCAAATCAAGAATCAAGAAAAAAACGAAAACCATTATTTTCCATTGTAATAATATTTCACAGCATTCATTTTACTATATTTCCATAGACCTCTTTTGAACAATTTTTTTTGTCCAAACCCAAACTTTTGAAATTGTTTTGTGCATAGTAGTGATAATTATTGTATTATCCTAGGGTTTTATTTCTGGTGTGTATGTGTGTGTGCAGTTTTATGTAGTTTCGGGACAAATATATTACCAAAATATAGCAATATACTCTCTTTTTTTGCCTAAAAAGCATTTATGGTTTATGCTAGGAGTAAGGGTAGTTTTAGAATTATGCTGTTGATGGCGTTTGAAATGTCGCTCGATGCATTAGTTCGTTAATTTTGTGGATGTACAATATTCGTTCATTTGCACAGGTTTTTGACATGAAATACTTTAGTTTGCACGTATTTTGATGTTATATCAAGCTAGATCAACAAACTAACTGGTACAGCATTTTATATACAATTTACCACAAACATACAATTCATTTAAAATTTTAAAGGTACTTTACAAATAACATAGAGTATACTTTTAAGAAAGTACATTGAACATTCGGTGTTTACAGCTCATTTTTAATTTCCAGCACTCTTTGTGCTTTTCTTTTTCAATAGCATAATAGTTATGAATCAAGCAGGTGTGCTTTTCAGAATTAGTTTTTGTTTGCTTTTCTTCAGGTCATCATGAGATAATCTGCCAAAAGAGGAATCTTTTCATAAGGCTTTTTATTTGTCAGTGATTTGTACTGTTTCTATTGTGATTGCAGGATGCCTTGATCCTAGATGTTGAGCTCTATGTTTATTTTATTCTTTTCTCCTGTTTCAGATAATACCGCTTTGTGTATAACGTCACACTTCAGTGCTGTCATTTTTAGCATGCGTGCACGGTTAAGACCCCTGTTTCTGTGTTACTGACGCCTGATGAGTACATTGTTCTGATGTAATGAAAAGTTAACCTTTGACGGGATATGAACCTTTAAAAGAAATGACGGACTTGTCTGTTCAGACCTTTCAAATTCTAGAGACAGTATATAAAGCTGTTTGTATGTGTATGACTAGCGGGACCATTGTTCTGTTTCATAAATAATTATGACTGTTCTAGAGTTGCTTTGGATGTTTTTCGAATTACTTCTCTCATATTGAAGAACTGTCTTCAAGAAGCATCAGTTATAGGCAGATAGTTCGCATAGCAAGGAGCTCATTTTGCAATAATACATTTCAACTTAAAACTTCTATCTTCTCAAAACGTAGAAGCACACAAGATCATTATTTACTGTTCAAAAGATAAAAAAGAGGCTGGGAAGTTTTTTATCTGCTGCATTTATTTAATCAAAAATGTATTTCAAGAGCAATATTGTGAAATAAATAACAACAACCAACAATTTCTATAGGAATATGGGTCTATTTTAAAATGTAGTGGCAAAGCTAAATATTCATATTATTGTTCATATTAGCATTCGGTGTCACCTGATTCTCATAAGCTTAATCTGAAATGCTTCTATGGTGCTCAAGAAACTTTATTATTATTATTTTTCTAAACTCTGACATAAATGCAGCCCGTGTCTGTTTGAGATCTTTGTGATCTTGTTTTAGGAGGTAGGAGTTATTTCAGAAAGCAATAGCGCCATCTAGTGTTAAAATAAAAAACACCACAGGCCTTTTATAGCACGAAGACACAGCAACTGCGATCTACTTCTACAATCTACTGTACAGTCAGGTTATTTGCTGTCATTTAATTATCATTTATTCTGACTAACAGTGTATATCACATATAGTTTTCGTTCATTTGCCAGGGATTGCACTTTGTATTAGGATAGATTGTACTATGGTGATTGTTCAGACAGTAATTTTTTCCTCATTAAACGAAATAAAAATTCATAAATAGTACTTTTGATTAATGTTGTCATGTCTCGTTTACACACAACGAGAGATAAAGACTTAAAGTAAAGATGTTCTGTGTAATTCCGCGTCCACACCACTAGGTGTCAGTGTGTCGCGCAGACGTTATTTGGAAACACAAATGCCTGCTGAAAATCGGTTTTGCCATCACATTTACAAATAGAAAGTAGGGTTTTTTTTTTTTAATTGCAGTAGTATTTAACAGTATTACTGTTTATGCTGTGTTTTGTGTAACTTTAGTGAACTTAGCTAATGTATTTTAAAAAACAGGGCCTATTCCAAAATAAAATCCAGTGTGCCTACGATTAAATAGTGTTTTGTGTTTTCAGGCATGTCATGGTTGTGGGACTGGATCAAAGTGTGACTGCAGTGGGGTGAGAGGACAGAAGGTGGGTGTTGATTCACAGACAGACACATTCATGAGCTGAGCTCCTGTGGACAGGGTCAGTGCTCCAGGAAAACATATCTGTTCAAATTCACTTCATTCGTTGGGAACACACTGCATCATGAGCTGCGCTTATTACGGGATTTTCAGGATGTATAATGGAGTATTTTCCTTTAAATAAGTGTGTACTGATGCCATTTACAGCTGCTTTCGAACTGAACGTGTTTACTATAGCCTGTGAAATCCACTTTGTAGGACACTTACGGTCGAATGGAACGCATCTGTAGACTGATGTCTGCAGGCTAATAGGAATCTATTTAATGCGTCCATTGTGTGGCTATTCTAGCCCTTTAATTAGGCCAAACCGTATTCATTTAAAGTTCAAAAGAAGTGAACATGAACTCAACATAAGCCTGACTCTTTTCATTTTTACCCGTGCTACCAGAAGTGCTTCACGGGGTAATGTATGCTTAGATGTTGTGGTTTTTACATTTTATCCGAGTGTTTACATTACTTGGTTTTATTGTTTTTTTTTGTGATCTTGTGTACATCCATAATGATAATGGCTCTCTATGATGCCGTCTCTCCTTTGGTCTCTTTTATGCCTTTCTTTAAACATTTTCCTGACTGTAATGACAGGGGGAGCGAGGGTTTCCAGGTTTAACGGGCCAACCAGGTGTTCCAGGTTTCCCAGGACCAGAAGGGCCGATAGGGCCTCGTGGAGAGAAGGTCAGTGGCGTTATCCATGTGTATAATTACTGATCAACCCATATCTGTTATTAATCAGCTTTACAATTGCTTCTTTAAAACTTTGTTTCTCTCGCAGGGTGATGACGGATCTTATGGGCCGAGTGGGCCTAAAGGAATAAGAGTGAGAGTTTCTCCATAACGGCTTCGGACTCATAATAGACGCACAGTTATGAACAAATGCTGACCGTTTCTGTGTTTTTGCAGGGACCTCCTGGATTACCAGGCTTCCCAGGAACACCGGGAATCCCAGTGAGTGTTTCAATAAGAGACGGACTATTTAGAAGACATCCGTTCCTTAGTCAGATTGCATAGTTCAGTTAGTTTATTATGTGCACCTTGGCCTGGATCAGATTATCTCATTGCATTGAATATGGAATAACATGTTTTTCAGTACAACCAGCAATAGTTATAAGCATATGTGTGCTGTTTTTGACTGACAGGGTCTCCCAGGACAGGATGGACCCCCAGGACCCAAAGGAGTTTCAGGCTGTAACGGAACCAAAGTATGAAACAGCACAAACAAGAATCTCTTATGTGTTCACAGGTAAACATTTAAAAAGAGCAAACAAATATTAACCTTTTTCCCTCACAAGGGTGAAAGAGGATTCCCAGGAAGTCCGGGCCTTCCAGGTTTAGTGGGTTCACCAGTAAGTGTTGCTTTATGTCACATTTCTTAGTTGCAAGCATACGGTAATGCGCTCGCGGAGGTATCTGAAGTCATTATTCTCATAGTAATTCATACTTTCTTGTCCACAGGGTCCACCAGGTTTTATAGGGCAAAAGGCAAGCGCTTCATTTCATATTATGCTTATGTTCTGCATCGCAACGGCATGCTTCCTTCAATGCGTAAACAGGACGTGAGCCAAATGATGTTAACAAGCACCTTCTCTTTTCTCCTGTAGGGGGAGCCTGGGGAGATCATAGAAATTAATCGCCGTTCACAAACTGGGGATCCTGGATTTAACGGTTTACCAGGCTCCAGGGTGAGCAAGTCGATTAGCAACAGAACCCAAACGTCACAAATACTCATGTTCCTATAAATGTTTGGGGTAAATTGAAAACATAATTTTAAAATCAAATCGTAATTTGGCCCAAACCGGGGATATGCTCGTAGTGGATTTCAGTGTACCTTTTTAAATGAGTATCATAACAAGATTCCGTTCTTTAATATATATATAATATTCTGACTGTTAGTAGAAAAGTTAACAGTATGTGCATTTCTTTATAAATATGAAATAACACTCTGGTTACGATATACAGGGTGATCCTGGACCCCCGGGTATTCCAGGTCCTTTGGGTCCTCCCGGTCCACAAGGGTATGAGGTAAGACACTGATATTTCAGATGAAGGGCTGTGAATCTGGCTCATACAGTTAAATATAGCTCATAAAGCTAATTATAAACTCTTGTTTTTCAGGGACGTCCAGGCCCTCCTGGTCCACCAGGACCAAAGGTAGGTTTGAATGCTTGTGTTGAACAGCGTCATGTTTTCTGATCCCAATTTTGGCAAAGCGCTAATGTGTCTCTTTAACTTGAAGGGAAACATGGGATTGAACTTCCAAGGACCCAAAGGAGAGAAGGTGCGCAGCTGGTTCCGTGACAAGAACATCATGTTCATCGGGTTTATGCACAGTTGAGTTTTGAACGTGTCTTTTTGTGTGTAAAGGGTGACCGTGGATTACAAGGACCCCCTGGGCCACCAGGGCAGGTTGGCGAAGTATCAGGCTTACCTGATACAGTCATTCAACAAGGAGAAAAGGTAACATGATTTACTTGCTTCAGACCTTTTAGAACCAGAATAGATTCATCTATTCAAATCTATTCAAATACTCTCCTTGCTCAATCGTTTTCAAACATTTGCACCATGCAGGTTTAATTTTACAGTAATACTGAATACTGATTATTGTCGGATTCAATTAAAATGATAATAATTGAACACATCCATCACAATACTACTTAAGTTCTGCCTTGAACTTTGAGTTTTATCTGACGTTCAATGCAGATTTGAAATACTGAGGAATAGTTTGCTTAAACTCCTGCAAATGTTACATACTTAACTACGGGAAACACATTTTTTCTTAACTGTAACTGATTACAGTTAAATTTATTTTGTTATTAAATTACGTAACTCTGTCGCATGTAACTAGTTACTCCCCAAAACTGAAGGTAAGCCGCTAAAATAACTCTGAACATGCCTGGTCATCTGTAATGTGTGTCTTTAGTAAACCCTGACAGTATATTTTTTTTCATGTCAAAAAAGGGCTTGTGCTTTATTTATTTATTTTTTTCTTGTATTTAACCTGTAATTTTTGGTCACATTTAATATTTTTGTCTTACACAATGACAAACACTAAAATATTCATCAGTTACACTGCATGATAGCAAGGATATCATGCTTTTGTGAACGTATGTTTTGATTCATATTTTTCTGTGTTCTTTGTTAAATAGGGTGATCGTGGCCTACCTGGAGAAAAGGGTTTTCCAGGTCCCCCTGGACCCCCCGTATGTATTTTTCTTTTTGTTTCATTTCTTTCCATTCTACATTCATTTAAAACACACTGGCATCTTGGCATCTCACAGAAGTGTAGTATGCATCTGATAGATTACATTATATCTACATATATTAAGTATTATACTTTCTTTCTTATTTTTGTTCATTTGTCTGACAGGGTCCACAAGGTGGCCAGAAAGGTGAGAAAGGAGAACCTGGGGAGCCTGGAAAGAGGGTAAGTCGAAGCCTACCGAAACCTCAACTATTCATTTATGTTTACAGATTACAAAAGACAGGACATTTATGTGGTGATATATTGATTTTATTAGGGAAAGCCTGGCAAAGATGGTGAACAAGGCCTCTCTGGATATCCAGTAAGCTGTGTACAATAGATGTTTTGTAAGGTTTATCACACAGGTGATTTTCTTTAATACTGTTGTGACATCTTTTTTTAGGGTGATAAAGGAGAACCAGGTCCTCCTGGTCTATCGGGGCGAGATGGTGTGAGAGTAAGTGCTGAATGTTCTTTTCAGTGCGTTCACAACATTAGATCCAGAGTAAAGCTTGTCTAATGATGATCACAGGCACAGAGGTACAACTTTAATGGAACTGAGCTGAGCTTTCATAAAAACCAGCTCACACACAGGTCATTTTGTTGAATTGAATTAAAAATAAGGATGTTGTGATTATTCCGTTCCATTTCTGCCACATATTATGAATGAACACGGTCATTGTTATAATATAGCTGTCATTGTCACACTACTTTTTGTCCAATATATATATATATATATATATATATATATATATATATATATATATATATATATATTATATATTCTTTTATTAATCCCTTTAGGGTGAGAAAGGTGATCGAGGACCTCCTGGACCGCCATCATACAGGGTAGGTTGACTATTCCTCAGTTCTATTTTACAGATGCCTGATATTTATTATTATTCATCATATCATTGATTAGTTTACTCATAAAACCTTTTCACCCGTTAGAATGGGCAGTTCCCAGAAATAGGTGGAATAGGACCAAAAGGAGACAGTGGTGAGCCAGGATACCCTGGCTCTAAAGGAGACAGAGGACTGCCAGGTATTTAAAGCAGATCTAGTAACGGAAGTACATGTTTTTACGATTGTTGGCACCACAGAAACAGTTTTAGTTCTAGGAACTCCGTTTGGGTGAACTAAATTAGCTCTTAAGAGTAGGGTCTAAAACAGTCCTGGAGGAGCTACCAGTGATGTTCGCTGATTTGCCAAACCCATATGAAACACTACCTGGCATTTTTAAAAAAGCCATTTGAAAAATTTACTCCCCAAACATGGAAAACAGCCATAAAGGCATTCTCAGCCTTGATAAATAAATTATGCGTTTACTTTCCATCTTTGTTATTACAAAACCTACAAAACACAACAAAAACAGGTCCGACCCAGGGCTAGCTGATAAATAGATAGCGATAATTTGCGCAAAATAATTATTCTCTATAAAACGGGTACAAAGAGTTCCTTCTGCCGGTGTGAATGAAATGCTGGCTAGGTCCTTTAACCACGAAGTCGCTTTAGACACCACTCAGGGTCACGCATGATTTCAGCTGTGCAAAAAGAAAAAAACATTACTCAGGCTTCTCATTATTTTTGCTTATGCATACCTAATGAATAATTATCCCTTAACAGTTTGTATTGGCCATTTGTGTTATTGTCTTGAAACAATTTAACTCCTTCTCAGTGATATAATTATGTGCTCATGTATTGTGACCTAGTCAGGCATTGAAGAAAGCAACCAGAAATATAATTTATCTCTTATTTATGCATAAATATATGTTGTACAATGTTGTGTGATGAAGTAGTCTTAAGCATATTTATCTTTTGATAGGTATTCAGGGGCCACCTGGTTTACCAGGTCCTGCAGGTAAGCGGCACGTTTTTTTTTTGGTTTGTTTTTTTTTGTTTTAATTAAACATTTTTATATTATTTTGTGATGTCTTTCACATAACTTTTCTTTTAGCTTTTTATTTGCGGTTAAGTCATGTTCAATTCATGTTAATATATTAATGCAGTGGATTAAATCAATTTGTCATTACAGGAATTGGAGGTCCAGGTCCTTCCGGTCCACCAGGTTTACCTGGAGAGAGAGGAGAAAAAGGCGATGAGGGACAACCTGGAATCTCTCACCCTGGACCACCTGGGAGAGCAGGTCCAACAGGAGTTCAAGGAGTCCCAGGACCTCCTGGTCCCCCAGGAATATTTAACGGCGACATAGAATGTAATCGTGGTCCTCCTGGTACTCCAGGCCAGCAGGGGGAGCGAGGATTTACAGGAGAAACGGGACAGAAAGGTTTGCATTTTATTCCATATTATAAAATAATATGCATGTACACACATACCTTTAGAAGATTTGAGGAAATTTGTGTCTAATACTTTCTACTACCAACTGTATTAGGTCAAAAAGGAGAGACATGTGCCAGTTGTTTCACTAATGGAAACCCCATCCCAGGACCCCCAGGGTTTCCAGGTCCTCCTGGAAATCCAGGTAAGATAAAGCCAAATTAAGTTGTGTTCACAATTGTCATGTTTGTTTTTTTTAAAAGGGATGCTGTTAAAAATACGAGTCTTGGTCCACTTTCAAACAAACTCTTACAATGAGTGATGGTTTCAATGAAGTATAAATGCAACATGGACCAAATACTTCAAACCAAAAACAGGATGTAATGACAAGATGTGAGATGATTTAACAACAACGAAACAAGCAGTGTGTCCAACACAAACGTGCAGCAACAAGGAGGAAATGTATCTTTTATGAGCTCTTTGTGAGTTTGCAGGTAGTAAAAATATAATGATATGTATACGCAACAATGAGCGCACTTAGACCAGCAGAGGGCATTGAGTGTAATCCACATAAAGCAGCACTGCTCAGACCAATTGGTGTATGACGTCAAAGTACCTATTCATTGATCAGTCTGCCTAGATCAGACTGCTTTAAGTTTGTTCTGGACCAAACAAACCAAGAGAATTGAACTACAAGTCTGAATGCACCTTTAAAATAAATACCTCTACAGTACATTTTAACCTTCAGGTCTAAAGAACAGAAAAAAAATTAAACTCTTAACAAATGGCTATTTTATATCAAGCGCAGATGTTTCTCAAGCAACGTGTTACGCTTATTTTTATGTCAGGCTCACCTGGTTTTCCTGGAACTAAAGGAGACAGAGGATTCCCGGGAGGGCCAGGGCTCATGGGCCCACCTGTGAGTGCTTCTTCACTTTTTGTTTAAGTGACAGATGATGCAGAGTGATAAGGAGACACATAAGGACTTCACATTTCTAAACTTTAGGGAATACCAGGACCTAAGGGTCTCCCTGGAGTCCCTGGAGAGAAGGGCGACCCAGGCGATGCACTCTCTGTTCCGGGTGTGAAAGGAGAAAAGGGAGACACAGGCTTTCCTGGACCTCAAGGTCTGCCGGGACTTGATGGAAGACCTGGTCGTGATGGAGTTCCTGGTCCCCCAGGCCTCAGAGGACCACCCGTAAGTGTTTGTTTACTTCTCATTAGAAGTACAACTTCTGGGAATTTTATACAGTTAAGTACATTGATATATAATAATACAAAGATTTAATAATACCAGACAGGCCAGGCAATCAGTGATGATAATAATAAGCCTCAGTCTACCAAATTACCATTTATCTTAGTCAACCTTTATAGAACATTTCATTTAACCAGCAGTATTAAAAAATATTTTTTTATTCCTCTGCAATATTGCTCTTTCTGATTTCTATGTGAACCACTTTTTGTGTTTATTACTAGAAACAAGGCTTTGCATGACTTTAATAACAGGTTCGCAACACAAGTTGCAGTAATATAAGCCTTATTTTCTTACAGGGTTCGGCATTTGTGAAAGGCACACAAGGTCCATCAGGTGATCCTGGCTTGCCAGGACCTCCTGGAGACAGGGGTCTGCCAGGTCCCCCTGGATTTGGTCCTCAGGGGCCTCCTGGAGAGAAAGGTATCCAGGGTGTTTCAGGAAGATCAGGAGGCCCTGGAGCACCAGGTAAAAAGCAATACTTTTGTCTTTAATTTCAAGTTATATTGATTTAAAAATTTGAATCATGTGAATTACACATAAGCTAATTTTTCACTAATCAAGGTGAAAAATAAGTGTAGTTACCTCTTATGTGATAACTAGAAGTGCAGCTGATTATTTCAACTTGTAGCTTGGCATGTTTCAGTGTATCAGTGATGTTACAATAGACATTACATCATTTTAGTGTTTTTCTGTATGGGTAGGTCAGAAAGGTGAACCTGGCTTGGCAGTGTCAGAAAAAGGTGAACGTGGAACCCCAGGACGTGATGGAGATCCAGGTTTGCCAGGAAGTCCAGGTAAAGAAAAACCAACTGGCTGTAGTTTGTGAGCTTACATTTAGTTGTCTTGGTTGAAGTTGGGATTTCAGATTTCAACAGAGACTGGTTTTATATCTGTACAGGTAACCCAGGCCTACCAGGACAGCCTGGGTTCCCTGGCTTAGCTGGACCCAAAGGAGATTCTGGTCTTCCTGGTATTGGTTTGCCAGGACCCCCAGGTCCTAAAGGTACAGTGTTTTCCTGCAGTTGAAACACTCATAGACTCATGTCTGCTGCTATGTGTTTCCCAATTCTGTGAAAAAGCAGAAAATTGGCATTATTTATTAAAAAAATCTGATTTGGCTAAATACCTGCCAGTTTATTTCTCTAGAAACATGTATTGTTCAACACAATAATTTGGGTATTAAGAAACAGCTTTGTCCATGTCTAACAGTGTTGTCCATATTCTTCAGGATTTCCTGGTATTGCTGGTTCCCCTGGTGGACCTGGTATTCCTGGACGACCAGGTTTGGATGGACTACCTGGACAGCCTGGATTACCTGGGCCCAAAGTATGAAACATTTATATATATATATATATATATATATATATATATATATATATATATATATATATATATATATATATATATATATATATATGTATATTAATTTGACATTTTAAGAAGTACAAAAGAAGTGCAAACTGAAATTTTCAGGAATAAATGAACCTGCTATGAGCATCTGTTTTTCCTTTTTTATGCTTGACTCTCATGTTTGTATTGAATTATGGGCAGTTTGTTTGGCCATTGTTTTTACTGGTTATATACTATAAATTAGACTGCAATATGGTTATAAATCAGTGGACCAAATTAAGCTTAAAGCGCTCAAATGAGTGTCTTTGTTCCCAAAGGGAGAGCCTGGTTTTGGTCAACCTGGACCTCAAGGTCCTACAGGATTTCCAGGCAGTAAAGGTGCTCCCGGGCCTAAAGGTGATCCTGGTTTTTCTGGAAGCCCTGGTGCACCAGGTCGTCCAGGTCTTGATGGTGCTCCTGGATCTAAAGGTAGACATTATATAGTTATAGTTATTATTGTATTATTATATAATGTTGAACTGTGATTAAATCAGATGTTTTTCAGTTTTTCTAACATGATTTTTAAAAAATTATTTACAAATGATCTTTGCGTTTTCATTTTGCACTTAGGTGAACCTGGCTATCCTGGTGGTCCTGGTTCTCGTGGCCCACCTGGGCCACCCGCCTTTGGCCTTCAGGGTCCCCCTGGTCCTCCTGGAGCTCCTGGCTCTATGGGGTCTCCTGGTATGTCTGTAATTTATTTTGTAAAAATACGTCCAGACATGAACAGGAAAGCTCTTCCTGTGAACTACTCAAGCCTATAATGAACTTTGTGACCACAATGAATCTTGAATTAGAGATATTCTGTTATGACCCCTGTTATGGATCTTAGTAAAACAAATCTGTAGTGTTTTACTATGTCACACCACTGTCGTTTCCTCTTCATTAGGAGTCCCTGGTGCAAATGGAGAGAAAGGAGACCGCGGTCTCCCAGGTTCAAGTTTTCCAGGGTTGCAAGGTGACAGAGGAAGCCCAGGACTTACAGGGCCTCCTGGTCCTTCTGGTCCACCTGGAGGTCCAGGACTACCTGGTCAAGATGGCCTACCAGGGCTGCCTGGTGAGATATGATGAGAGCAGTAACCCCTGATGTTATCACATTTGACTTTATATATTTAATATATGCAATGTGTGTCTTGTTTCGTCTTTCTCTATTAATCCTATATAACTGTTACAGGGCCTAAGGGAGACATTGGTGGGATGGGTGCTCCAGGGCCTGTAGGTAACCCTGGCAACCCTGGCAGACAAGGCTTTCCAGGACCAAAAGGTTTGATACCAATTTTGGCTTTAGCTCAAATTTCTGAAACAATTTCCCTGGTAGATTGAAATATTTTGGTGCTTTGTGCTCCGGCAGGAGATGATGGTGTCCCAGGAAGATCAGGAAACCCAGGTTTCCCAGGAACAAAGGGAGACAAAGGTGACCCAGGCATTCCAGGCCCACCTGGCATAGGCACACCAGCAGGTCTACTTAAGGGGCAAAAAGGAGAATCTGGAGTTCCAGGTGAGTCAAGCATGTTCGCTGCTACCTTTAAGTAGAATTAACTATTTATGCTGTGTATGAGGAAAATATTATTATGCATATTCATGAATCATGGATATTATCACTTCATAAGCATTTTATTATCCAAACTTAACTTATTACCTAGTATAAGGTTAGAACAGTCCCTTTATTTCACCTACAGTACCAGGATGTTGAACATGAAACAACAGTGGACATTGCAGCAAATGGCAATTATCCCAAACGCAAGAAAACTCTCGCTTGGTTTCAGAAAAAGAAAATAAAGCTGCTGCAATGGCCCAGCCAATCACCTGACTTGAATCCAATATAAAATAGGAACTAAAGATCAGAGTTCATAGAAGAGGCTACACACCTGAGAAATGTTTCTCCATACAGGAGGCATTTTGAAGCTGTCATTACCAACAACGGCTTTTGTGCAAAGTATTAAATAAATTAGATGTAGTTACATTTTATTACGTGTAACTTTATTTGTTTTATTTTATATGTATGGATGACTTGTTATCAACATCTGGTGAAACATTCATGTAAACAGCACCTGTAGAAATATATTTTTAATATATTTAATATATAAAATATATTTATTGGGTAAAAATGGAGACGTGTTCAATACTTATTTTACCCCCTGTATATATGTGTATATACATACACAAGGGTAACTAGGTCATGGGGAGCACATAGAAAAACAGAAGACACCACAAGTACAAGCCTGACACCTTGCAATTGGTGGTTAACAACTACTTTCTACATAATTACCTTTTCTCATGCCTTTTCATTTGTATATCATTGGAACTATTGCTTATATAAAGATTAACTGGATCCTTTCTTTAACTGTGTTTGTTTTTTTTTCAAATTCAGAATTAAAAGAATGGACCCTTTTTAACCGTTATATTGTATATTGGTCACTCAACAAATGTCTTTATTTATTTGTAGGTTATAGCGGACCACCAGGAGCAAAGGGTATTCCCGGTATCCCTGGAGATCCTGGTAACCCTGGGCAAGATGGAAGGCCAGGTCTATCGGGACCTCCAGGTAAAGCAGACAAGTGCACATATTTAAGCCATCAAAAAAAACATGCTTAATCAACTAGTCTCCTGTATGTGCATATGCACTACTGAATAGGTTTTAAATTACAAGTTTAATGGATTTCTCTTTTATTCGCATTCAGGCCCCAAAGGTGATCCTGGTATTCCAGGAACTCCAGGGTCTCCAGGAGCCCAAGGACTAAAGGGTAGCATGGGGGAGATGGGGTTACCAGGTCAGCTCTTTATTCTCCAATTCTAAAACTAAAACAATTGGCCGTTCTATGTAATCTTAAAGCTAGACTGAGACAATCTTTTTTGTTATAGGAGTTACTGGAGTGAAAGGAAACCCTGGCCAACCAGGACGACCTGGCCAGCCTGGCTCTCCAGGAACACCAGGGTTCCCGGGTCAAAAAGGTGACCCTGGCTCACCAGGATATGGCTTACCAGGAACTGCTGGCCAAAAGGTAAAAACACATTTTTTTCTGCTTAAACATTGAGAATATTTGCTTTAATATTTAATCCTATTAAATTCCCAGGGTGAACCAGGCCCTTCAGGATTCCCTGGAACCCCTGGTCTAAAAGGGCAGCCTGGCCTTTCAGGATCTCCAGGCTCACCTGGTAGCCCTGGACCAAAGGGTGATCCAGGACTCCCAGGATTCCAAGGTGCACCTGGCATTCCTGGCCCTAAGGGTTTGGATGGTGCTCCAGGCTCTCCAGGTCCTAGTGGAGCATCTGGTAGGCCAGGAGATCCCGGACGATCTGGATTACCTGGCACCCCTGGTGATAAAGGTCTTGCTGGACGTGATGGTATTCCAGGACCTCCAGGACAAAAGGGTGAACCAGGTTAGTTTGAATCCAAAAGCAATTAAATGTGAGTTGGATGTGCTCAACGTAGCATATGTATCTGAATCATGTGTTTTAAACTCTTTACCTAGGCGCTCCAGGCCTTGGTGGCCCAGGCCCACCTGGTTTCCCCGGTTCTCCAGGTAAAGTACTGAATGATATTTTCATGCATCTCATTTATACACCAGAGAACTTGTTACAAATTCCTCATCATAACAGCAAATAAACAATAATTGACTGGTTTTATAGGGCCTAAAGGAGACCCTGGCTTTCCGGGTCCTGCCGGTAGTCCTGGATTTCCTGGTCCAAAGGGTGATGTAGGATTTCCTGGGTCGTCTGGCCCAGTTGGTCCGGCAGGACCACCTGGGCCTCCAGGCTTGCCTGTACAGGGACCTAAAGGTTTTCAAGGCCCACCTGGTGCCCCCGGAAGAGCTGGTAAGTTAAGGATCATATTCTTTTGGCCAGCTTTGCCCTTTGGTTTTCAACATTTGCCTTTATCGTGGTTTAATTTTAACAAAACCTAGAGTAGTATGTCTAAAAAACTCTTAAAACAATTTTGTTATGCAAAATAAGTATACAAAGAATTGTTTAATCAGAACTTCTAAATTGGCCAACGAAAACCCAGTATTGTAATCCTATCTAATACCACTAGGTTTTACCACATACTTCTAATAATTAATACTGTGCTTTACCCCATTGTTTTTTCTCATATATGCGTACACCCAACAGAAACAAAACAAATTGTCTGGCTAGTTACACAACCTACAGACAGTTTAGTTTAAAAAAGGACTGAATGTATCTAATGTCAGCCTCAATACTATCAAACGTTTTATGAATTTAACAAAAAAAGTACCCCTGATTGGGAAACAGTACATGTAATATTGATGAACCAGAGGGCATGCTGGCTTTTTTGTTGTTGTTTTGACTGATTTGCATGAAATATTGCACAAGCGATCATGATTATGCCATGTCCATGTCCAATGAGCACAAATACACTCAGATGACAGAGTACAAGACACACTGTTTCCATTACCTTCACTGCAAGTGATCTTCTGTTCTCATCACTCCCTTCCTTTATTGTGTACTGGTTTGTCATGTGTTAGAGAGAAGTGAAAGATGTGCATGCATGAAGAGGTTTTGTGCAGTCATTGTTTCACAGCTGCCCAGTCAGGGCTTTATGAGTATTACACACAGCTTTCACTATCTGAAGTTAGCTGTTCACCCGTCCCTTCATCTATCATCATTCACCCCTTGTGTGTCTTCACTTCCACCCAGCCCTTCTTTCAGCAGTAAAAGCCGCAGTGTTCTCCACAGGATGCTGTCTATGTCTGTCTGTCACCAAATGAAATGAGGGTGCATCTGGCTTCTTTGCATGGGAAATGTGCTGATTTGTAAGAAATGTGAAGCCATTGCAGGACTATCTAAAATGGGCCCCACTTTGAAAAAAAAAGAGCTAAAATATTTACGTTGAAACATTTCTGCTGCACTTCATATAAAATAGCTATAAAGCTTTTGAATTTGATGAAGAAGGAGGCCATTTTGGCTAGTGTCTGTTGGGCTTATTTTATCCTGGCACATTCTGGGTATCATATGCATTTTCTGTCTTACTTCACTTTTCGTCTGAATGACTCTGCTCCTCCTGATGACACTGGATATTTGCAGGCCCGGCAGGTCAGCTTCTTCATGTTACCAAACGGATTTTATGCTTTTTATTATTTACAACTATATTAGAATGAATTTTTATTTAATCTACTTATAGTGATCTACATAATGTATTATGTTTGCACCTGTAGTTCTACTTTAGTTGTACAAGTATATACAAAATAATAAAAGATAGTATTACCACATTGTATTACCAAGTGTGTAGTGTAAGTGTAGGTGACCATAACCTATTTTGAGTAGATTTTCTATTTTCATTAGATTATCAAATTTTGCACATGCACAAGAATAGAACTATATTGGAATTTGCCTATAGTTTGATCATGATTATGTCTATTGTAAATGTCTCAACTCAACTGCAAAAACCCAGAATAGCAGAAAAGACTGTGCATGTTTTGACTATATGGAATATCATTATTATACAATGAAACATAAACATATACATAAAGCTTTATTTAGTTATGTGTTGAACATGTTAACATTTTTTGTTAAAGGGATAGTTCACCCAAAAATGAAACTTCTGTCATTAATTACTCTCCCTCATGTCGTTCCAAACTCATAGGGCCTCAGTTCAGTTTCAGTACGCAAATTAAGATTTTTTTTTCATAAAATCTGAGAGCCATCTGACCCTCCATAGACATAAATGGAATCGCAGCATTCCCAGGTGCAGAAACATAGCAAGGACATCTGTAAAATAGTCCATTTGACATCAGTGGACAACCATAATTGAATAGTTCAGATGCAACAGCCTCTAAGTACATCTGATGTTTTTCTTTAAAATGAGCATTTCTTTCAGGGTATTTTGTATAGGTTTTCTATGTAAGTTCTGGTACTTCTGAATGGGATTTAGGGCATTTGAAGTCAAATTACTTGATGAACATATAGATGGAGAGCAATCACTCAGTATCATTATCTCACTTTTGGCCAAGATGGCTTTTAGAGGCTTTTGCATTGGAACCCTTTGATTATATGAGGCTACGAGAATACTTATTCCTCAAGTTCTTCCACCTTTTTTTTTTTTTTTTTTTTTTTTTTGACAGAATATACATTTTTTTGTGAACTACCCTTTTAAGTTTACAGTATCTCACAAACGTGAGTACACCCCTCACATATCAGCAACCATTTTAGTGTATCTTCTCAAGGGACAAAACTATAGAAATTGAACTTTTATAACTTTTATATTTTTTAGATGAGTCTTGTATAGCAGAAAAGATTTACTGAAAATAACTGAAAAAATCTGGCACCCTAAGTGACAGCAGCTATGCTTCGTTCAACCATGCAAAGCCACATCCTATTTATCAAGTTTCATCATTTGTTTGTCTGCTTGACAGGACCTTACAAATTTGTGTATCTTGTATTGGAGCAGTTAAAATTTTGAGCTTTGAGTAAAGTTCTCTCATAATGGCCACTGGATGTTCAACATGGCAGCTCATGGCAAAAAAGAATTTGAACTGTTGCTCTCCTCAAAGATGGCCTAGGCTAGTTGGCCTAGTAGGCTAAGAAGTTTAGTAATATGATACCCTCCCTTCAGAAAGCGGACCAAATAGCAGGTTTTTTTGGCAGGGCTAAATAACAATAACAATGATACCCCTGCAAAATATTGACATTTTTACACAGTTTTGACATTATTTTTGTTGTCAGTTATTTGTACAATAATGGCTATTTTAGAGTTATTTTTAGGGGACAGTAGATTTGTACAAGCTGCACATTGACTACTCTAATGTATATCCCAGTTTAATTTTTTGCAGTATTGTCCCTTGAGGAGATATACTAAAATGGTTGCTGAAATGTAGCTTAACCAGAATAAAGATGAGCATGTACACTGCCATTCAAAAGTTTGGGTCTATAAGTTTAAGACTCTTTTCCTCACCAAAGCCGTATATATTTGATCACAAACACAGCAGTAAAGTAATATTTTGAATTATTAAAATGAAAAAATTCAATTTCTCTGAGTTCTCAGCAGACATTTCTCCACTATTCAGTGGCACATGATGCTTCAGAAGTCATGTTCCTTTGACTGCAAACTTGCTAAATAAAACTGTTAATTTCCATAAAAAAAACTTTTGAGTGGTTATGTAAATGCAATATCAAATATGCTAATCTGTTTTTTCAGTAATGCTTCTGTAAAATCATTGGAGGCAAAAAAAAGAAAAATCTTTTGCAGTTTTAAACATTTTGAAATTTGAAAAAGCTTATCTGTTCTTCAACACATCACATGACTTATGTTGCTTTACCTTGTTCTTTGCTTCTCTTCTTGTTGGACTTTTGGAAACCCGTTGACCTTTGACCCCCCACTATAGGTCCTGCAGGTTAGACAACTTGGTTTGATACTCACCTGTGTCATGCTGTGCACTTCCATTTGTTATTAGAAGATTTACCTCTACGTAGGAAGTTGACTGGGACTAAGAGTGTTTAGCTGATTTGTCTTTGTGCCTTCTCCAAGAATATCCCAGAACCATTCAGCACACCGCATACAACAATATGCATCAATGCTTTCTTAAATAATATTAACGGTGATTTTATGTAAGATGAATCCTGTTTGTTAATCAGGTACCGGTTAAACAGGCAGAAACTGATTTCTTTTTTGTGACTGTGAAGGTCCTCCTGGCCCTGAGGGTGCCCGTGGACCTCCAGGTAGTGGAGGAGTTAAAGGTGAGAAGGGCACGCCTGGACTCCCTGGGATATCTGGTGCACCAGGACTGAAAGGAGATTATGGTTCCCCTGGTTTTCCGGTAAGCATTATAGATGTGGTTTAGTTATTGGTAGCAAAGCATTTCGTACAATTTGCACAAACGTTGTAGCCTTCTTTGCTGAAAAGTGGGCAGTAATTTGTTTAGTTAATGTCAGATATCATTGTTTATGTTAATAAGTCAGATATTTCCTCATAATGGCCGCTAAATGCTACGACTTCCTGCATGGTTGTTGTATGATGTCTTTGGTATTTCTGTAGCTTCTCCTGTTAAAAATTGTTTTAAATAATATAAACAGTTGTCCATTTATTATAAATTTCCATTTATAATATTAATTTAGTCAGATAAAGATGTTTGTTATTTGTTTTTCAAAAGGGTAATCCAGGAAGTCCAGGACCTAGCGGCCTAAAAGGAGATACTGGAGCCGAAGGTGTTCCTGGATTCCCAGGTCCGTTTTCCTTCTATAACCATTAAGGATTTGTTTACCAAAATAATAAATGTCTGTAATTATTTACATACATACATGTACATATCCGCAACAACATCAAAGTGAATCTGTAATAAAAAATATTTAAATGTTTAATAAAAATGTTTGTTGTCAAGCTGTATTTATAAATGAGTCTAAACCGTGTAACCTGTGCATGTTATAGGCCCTAAAGGACAATCCGGCCCTCCTGGATCTAGTGGCATCCCGGGAGAACGTGGTGACCCTGGAGCACCAGGTGTGTCATTTTAAAACTTTTCAACTAACAAAAAATGCTATGAAAATACATTGTCTAATACTCCTGTCTCCTCTGTTGACCGCAGGTCCTCCTGGTGAGCCAGGCATTGCTCCAAACCCAATTTTTTTGAAGGGGGAGCGTGGTCCACCTGGCCCACCTGGTACCCCAGGCGGCAGAGGCCCAATAGGTCCTTTAGGATTGCAGGGTCTTCCAGGTCAGTGGTTATATTTATACTGTACACATTAAAATTAAAGTTAAAAATATCATAGCTGATACCTGATCTTGGTTGCGCTTCTCAAAAGCATTGTAAGCTAAGCTGATCGTGAAGACCATTGGCGCCATTGGTACTATAATGCTTTCTAGTCTTCACGTCTGATTTAATTTCTACCTTTAGGTTCACCTGGTGACCCCGGAGACCCGGGTCCAATGGGACCTCCAGGATTTACCGGCTCACCAGGAAGGAAGGGAGATACAGGACCAGCTGGACAGCCAGGTAATGTTAAGGTCCAAGATGTGATCCAAATCCAAATTCAGATTGTGTCATATTTCGGGACTTGTTGCATGTCCACTATCTTGTCCAATAAAGATTCAAGTTTTAAAAAAATGTAAAAGGCTAATTCACACAAAAATGAAAATTTTGTCATCATTTACTAACCTTCACGTCCTATCAAGCCCGTAATACTATACAGATTTAATTTAGGCTTTTATTCACATATAAACACATACATAGAATGCGGTACAAGCAATGAACCCTGAAGTTTATGTGTACATAAACGTGTGTCACACACTAGAACAAACCTCACGGTTCTCGTGCATTACACACATGCTCAAGCGTCCATGTTTGCCATGTCTGATGTGCTCTGTGTATGATTATCATTTTTAGATGTCCCCTTTTAATGAGGTCCCCTTATAATGTTAACAAGTATAATGTTATCATTCCTATCTGTTGGGATCAGAAGGAAAGCAGTGCAAAGACAGCAATTTAGCACTGCACAGTGTCTTGAGTATCCACAGCCATCATTATCATTGTCTTTCTGCATAGACCTGCCTTTGCCTCTCATAGTTTACGCTACATGCATATAGCGGAGCTAATCAGGTAGCGATGTAGAAGCAGGTGTTGATCCTCTGCACAATACCTGTCATCGTTGCTGTGTCAAGGCATGCACATGACAGAATTTTCATTTTTGAGTAAACTACTCCTTTAAGGATCATCCTTAAAATTGGTGGCTCTGGGTTTTTTTTTTTTCAGATTTTTGGAAACAGCAGGAACAGGAAGTTTATTAACAGTGTCTGAATCTTTTCCAGTTGTATTTATCATCAACACAATAACCATGACATAATTATCTACAGGTCAGCGTGGTTACCCCGGCCCTCCTGGTCCGGAAGGGATCCAGGGCCCCCCAGGTATCGCAGGATCATCGTCTGCTGCACACGGTTTTCTGATCACACGTCACAGTCAGACCACAGATGTGCCGTCATGTCCTGGAGATACAAGACCCATCTATGACGGCTACTCTTTACTCTATGTGCAAGGCAACGAGAGGGCGCACGGACAGGACCTGGGTGAGTGTGCCCAAGATACAAAGAGCACACGCACGTAGCATTTTGTACAGCATGACTAATGTTACTTTTCTTCACTATAATTAACATCAGGTACGGCTGGTAGTTGTCTACGTCGTTTCAGCACAATGCCTTTCATGTTCTGCAACATCAACAATGTCTGCAACTTCGCTTCCCGCAATGACTACTCTTATTGGCTGTCCACACCGCAGCCCATGCCCATGAGCATGGCGCCTATCACCGGAGAGAACATCAAACCTTTCATCAGTCGGTAAGAGATGGTCACTGTGACACTGATGATGAGTAGGAATCACCTGAATCCACTGAATTACCTCAATCGTTGATCATTGTGTGTGTGTGTGTGTGTGTGTGTGTGTGTGTGTGTGTGTGTGCAGGTGCTCTGTGTGTGAAGCTCCAGCCATGGTGATTGCTATACATAGCCAGACCATTCAGGTGCCATCCTGCCCGAACAGCTGGTCCGTTCTCTGGATCGGTTTCTCCTTCATGATGGTATGCATCATATTCACATACGGGGCAAATTCATTTTAAAAAGAATTTAAGATTATTAATATTCGTCAACTTTTATCTGCCAAATCTAGTCTAACGTTTATATAAAAAGCTGTTTTATCATGTGACGAGAACCATTGACCCCATTTGGACCTTCTCAAACTTTTTGACTCCAAGGCCCCCATTCATCATCCACAATATTCGTAGGCATCACTGTAAACGATGTAAACTAGAATAACTCAAATAATTATGTTTTGGCATACTGAATGTTCTTGGTTTATTTATATGATTTTTCCAATCGTTTTTTAACCGTAATTTACTGGATCAGGATTAAATACAAGAATAAAAAAGAAATTGGGTATATTATTGTACCAAACAAAAATGCTTATAGCGTATTAAAATTGTATTTATTTACTTTTCTTGGTCGGGAATTCAAACTTTTAGAATGAGGAACAAAAAAGCAGTTAAATAACAGTTCAGAAAAAAAAAACTGTTATTGAGTGGGTGAATAAATATAAAAAATATCTTAATTTTGAGTTTTAGTTTATTTTATACTTTATTTGATGACGTTTTTGGTCGTCTAGTGAGTGCTGGCTTCCTGATTTAGAAACAGTGCATTAAGACTACAATTTTCACACATTGTGATCTCTTTATGAAACTGCTGAATTCGCTCGGTTCAGATGGAGTAACTTTGACAAAACCTTGAGATGCATAACAACAAAAACCTTTTTTTAAAACAATAAAATTAAAAAATAGTGTACAATTAAGCAAGAAAGGCGTAGTAATGTTTATACAGCTTTACATCGCTTTGCATTTTGAAACTCTTCAAGTTGTTTGAGTAAAAGTGAATACAAAGATTACAAACTGGCGTAAGATCTCATACATCCTTGCTGGGCTTTGCCTGACGTCCGTGTGCGTATATGTCTCTGTGTAACAGCACACCAGTGCAGGCGCTGAGGGCTCAGGTCAGGCCCTTGCCTCTCCCGGCTCCTGTCTGGAGGAGTTCCGCTCATCTCCGTTCATCGAGTGCCACGGTCGAGGAACCTGCAATTATTACAGCAACTCGTACAGCTTCTGGCTGGCCACCGTGGACGTGAATGATATGTTCAGGTAATATTTCATTATGAATTACAACGGTTCTTCTTGGCGATGTGTTTCTCGAATCCTTTTGGGTTTTTTTTCTCGCCGCCCCAAACAGAAAGCCGCAGTCAGAGACACTGAAAGCCGGAAACCTTCAGACCCGTGTGAGCCGCTGTATTGTGTGTATGAAGAGGACCGAAAGGTAGTGACATTTTTGCAGTCTGTTGTTGTTGAGGATCAGCCATCACTTACGACGACTGCGGCCAACATGCTGATTACCAGTGAGGTTTCACTGGTGCAGTGTCTTCACATTTAACTCTATGGTGCTACTGTGCGACACAGCAAAAGAAACTGAAACAAAATAAATGAATTTATTAGTCTTTTTTTATTTTAAAGAAGTACCTCAAAAGAAAATGCAGATCCAGCAAGGTGCCATGGCAGTTGTGACACAATGTGCATTAGATTTTTAATTTTTTTTCTCTCTAGAGATTCTTTTCATGTAATATTTTCCTACGAGAATTTTGATGTTGGTACGCAAATGGTACATTTTTTTGGGGGGAGAAGCGCTCTCTCTTGCTTTTTTCTTTCGAGTGGAACTGTCTCCATGTTACCAAATCGGCACTTTGAACATCAAAGAGACGAAATGCACTGAAGCGTTACATTAATGGGACTGCTATCATTTTTCCCCAATCACTTTTTCTTCTTTATTGGTGGTACTAACACTGCTGTATCAGGACTTTTTAACAACGTGTCATTTATCTCTTTTTGTAAGTAATTAAATGTGTATATTGTGTAAAACACCTTTTTAGCGTAACAACAAAACAGATTTCTGGGTCCTTTGTCAGTATGCTCACCACCTTTATTCACATAGTAGTTCCACGTTCATTTACACTGACATTTGTACAAAGAGCTTTCTTTAAATGAAACAGTATTTTATAAATATATATATTAAAAAGAAAGTATATATCCAGAAACTTGATTTGGCTGTAGGAGGGTTTTTTTTTTTCGTTCAGTAGTTGTCGGTGCGTTCTTCATATAGCACACATGCGGAAATTGAATGGTTTTTACGGGCCTCTTCTCCATTCAGATTTCATTTAACCAGCAATGACCTTTCTGTGAAAACCCTTAAAATACTAGTGTTACCAATTTGTTAACTTTTCGTTGGTTCTTATGTGTTATATTACGCCACAGTGTGGCCTGTCACTGTTTCAGATTAGATGAACCACTGCCTGCCAGGAAATGTGAACATAAACTACGCCGCGGCGTATGATTATTACGGTTACATAATACATATATCGTTTTGTGTATGCGTCGTTGTACACAGTAAATACCTACAATTTGCTTAGAGCGGTGGTTTATCCAATCTAACACGGTGAAGATAGTTTTCACATGTCATCGAGGGGTGCAAAAATGTGTATTTCGAAATCATTTTCCCATTTTATGTCTAGTATCCAGAAGTTGTTATAAACTTAAATGACTGAAATAAAAGAAACAAACTTTGTCTGTGTACGGTGAGCTGATCGTTTTTGTTCTGGCTGGTTTCACGACGATACGAGTACGGTACAGTGTTGTATTTTTTCTTGACCGCAAGTTTCTCATCAAGTCGTGGAAAGCAAAAATACAGCTTTGTGGTGGTGGACCACTAGAGGGAGAACTGAGTCAGAAGGACTGTAAGGCCTCACCGAACCGCTGTCTTTATCCAGGCAGACAGATATACGCCAGGATATAGATATTTAACAGATTTGCAGCCGCTGTTTTGTTGTGTATTAATACGTGGAGATTCAATCGCGACGCGATAAAGTGGATGTAAAATTCATTCAAATAAATCTGGTTTGTGTTGTATTTCTTCCTGTTAGTGTATCGCTCTGCTTCCCTCTATCCTGCTCCTTCTCATTCTAACAATGTGCTCGTTATCCAGGACAGATTGGTTAATGACTAAGCTTTGAGCTTAGGAGAGGTTATTAGGACCTAAATAGTCCATATAAGATCCAGTTGACAAACTGAGTGTTGATATTTGGCAAGAGCTAAGCCCTCAATAGGATCAGTGAGCAGATGACAGTGACCCCATTGCCACTGGGATAATGGTATTTGTTCCAGCCAACAACAAGACCAAGGGGCAATGACCAAGCTCTTTACAAAAATTACTTAAGTGGTCTTATTCCTAGACGGAACCAAAACAAGGGTCAACATTGGTTCTGAATGAATCAAGCTTGGCCCGAAAGTCCACTGTTCACCACTGGGGCATCTGAAGCATTCAGGTTCTTTATTATGAAATACATTCTTTTATTATTTTCTTTTGTTTTGAACACTGACAGACGATAACAGACGGCAACTTGTTTAGACATACGCTAATAGTTAAATGTCATAAATATGTATCTAAAATATACAGCAGGCATATACTACCTGCATATTCATACCTTAAGTTAAGCCATTCGAGTTGAATATAACCGTAACGGTCTGACTTTGGATTAACTTTGACTTTGGATTAAGTTTGTGTCTATGGAATGGTTCAAGGAATGAGACACGTCAAATCTGCATTTCCTGGTAGTTTGCCCCTTAGGGGCATATCGGATGACCCGCGTGATTTAGGGAATAACCTTTTGCTTAATGAGCTTTAAAAAGGAACCGCTGCTTGTGTCTGTTTTGAAACATGAGCGCCTAGTGGCAAATACTACATCCCCTGAGAGCTGGAATTCGGCGTGAATGTTCACATGTTGCCCCTGAGCTCATGATCCACATGCAGCCTAAACCCTAACAGAGCCTTCACTTGTGCTTACTGTACAGCTACTGAAACCTCAGCTCCTCCCTTACGAAACAAAAATGTGTGCGAATGTATTGAAAGGTATAATGCGATACATGGAATAATATATTCTGGTATATAGGATTCTTATATTTTTCAATATCCTGTAATATATGCATGCACTGAGCATAGCCGTATATTGAAACACATATAAACACAAACACATATAAAACACATATTTAACAATAAGACAGAAACTATACAGTATTACATAGCTTAACTGAAACACTCATTCCTTTTTGATAACACATGGGTTTACATACAAGTTTAAATATATTCTTACTTACATTTGGTAGCTAGATATTACCGATATTATATTTATTATATATTAATACATACACACATGTGTACTCATACATTATGGGATATGTATTACAAAATATTTATTCATTATGTATGTTACATATATATAACCATATGTGACAAATATATTACAAAAAATATTTGTCAGATTTGATTACATATATGATATAGTTGTTAATGTTAATATATAATAGGGGTGGGCGATATAGTCTCAAAATGATATCGCAATATTTCTAGAAAATGTGCAATATTGATATTTATGATGATATAGATATGTCAGTTGTATCATTCTAAAAGTAAGTAGGTCTGTTACTTAATAAAAGGTCTAAATATATTAAATAACTTGGATGCCTGCTTCCTATATTCAATGATAAATGAAGCAAATGGACACTACATAAAATAAATTATTATTTGTAAAAATTATATGCTAATACAAAACAATTTAAAAATACATATTTAATACTGAACATTGCAAACAATCTAGCAGACATTATACCAACAAAACACAATTTGACTTAAAATGTAAAAGTTAGTAAAATAATATTTTGAAAACTTTTAAAACATTAGAAAGTATTACAGATCCTAATTTGATACTCTGTGAGAACAATAGAAGGCATGCATTAATAGAGCTATTGTAATTATTATCATTATTATTGTCACAATACATTTGCTTATATTTTGATGCATATGTTTTGCATACATGTTCACATATGTGTGACATTATACTGCATATATGTTCAATTATATATGTAGCCAATGTGTATATATTTACAAATATATAATTCCATATATGGAAAATATATGAATAAATACTTATCCTGAATTATGTTCATATTTTGCTAATACATATTCCCATACAAATGTGACTACATAAGCACCATATATGTTGACATATATACCCCAATAATTTAATACCCCAATAAATCCTTAGGTATTATTCAGTATATTGTAATATATTACCACAATGTATTATTCTATATAATTACCAATATACTGAAAAGTCTTTAATATATTGAGCGTTGATATATAGTAAAGTATATTTTCAATCCGTAAGGGCTAATGACGCAGAAACGTCTATCAGAGGAGGATTCCCCGTTCAAATGAAACGAAGCGATATCACACAAGCCCCCGCGCTATTGCTAATACCAGCACTGCTTCAAGGGTGCAGAAGTTCATTTTGAGCAACATGCATTCTTACACGCATACGCGCACATATTTAAGTTATGTAATAGGCTTAAAGAGCACACTCTTGGCTTTAATTTGAGGCTAGTCCAAATCGGTTCTCAGTCAAATGCAGTAACTTGATTGGCCAGCAAAAAGGTAAAAGAAAAAAAAAAAAGCAATTGGCCAAGTCAATCTTCTGATCTCATTCCGGTGAGCCTGCATTTCACTCAATCAAGACAAAGCATCCGGTCTTTGGTGATGTCCATGCAAAAATGTACAAATGGCGGCCATTTTTGCATTAGGAAAAAGGTGGATACGTTAAACCAATTTTAGAGCGTCCCTATTTTTCTATTACCGCTTGAATAAATTGCCATCCAAATTTAGAAACGAGTCACTTCATTGCCAACCCTTCTCCAGTGGCCTTATGAACGCACTATTCAGAGTCATGCAGTAAAACTAGGACTACCGGACACTTTTGCTTTCTGTTTTACGAATGCTGTCAACTCTGGCATATTGCTCAAGTACCATATCATGATATTCAGATGCAGCCGTGGTGGTTTGCTCCTCACTGAATCTGTGCTTTTGAACAAATTGATTGAGCCCATGATTCAATGACTCGCGAAGACAATCGCTTTTGTCTGTCTGGACGCTAAAACGGAAATTTCCATTTATTTGCTTTCATTTAGCCTCCAGCAAAGGATCTCACATGGTTCGACCGTGATATGTGGAGCTGACATTTTACATCAAATGATACCAGCGTGTGCCGCTGACAATGAAGGTGCAAGGTGTCAGACACAGAGTATAGGGGATTGATTCAGTTCGTTAGCAAGCAGTGCCAAAACGCTTACATTTAAACACTGAAAATCCAATTAAGGGCATCATTATAGAGGAACAACAACAGTTCATGACATGGTCACTGTGTGTAGAAGGACATTATCGCTACCTAGATATTATTACACATGTGAGTAGATTTCTGTAGTGGTTTGAGGCCCCTAAGGAGATAACGGTTTCCTGATTTAAGTGTCTTACTACAAACTCACGGGCAGATGAGCTCCAAGTTTCTGGGAAAGAAGTCGACCCTCCTGAAAAGTTCACTTGCAGTGGTCAGTTATCCTCTTTGATTTCCCCAAGCTACTTACTGACACTGCTTACTGGCATGAGCATGCTGGGGGAGGGTGGGGTTAGGGGTGTTTTGGTGTTCACCCAGTGACGCATACGTGTGTGTGTGTGCTTGTCTTTTTTTATCAGATGCAGGCTGAAGTCCATCGAGTCAAAGTAAAGTTCAGAAAACGTAACCGTAGACATTGTCCTTATTTGTCGGTTTTCACGTCTGATCAGTTCCTATAACTGACCAGGTTTTGTTTGTATAATATTAGCCACGTGCTACGGTTTCTCTTCGTTTTGAAAATGTCATTTGGCCTGCTGGAAACATCACAGCATCGAATGTTGCAGTACAGAGAAAATGATGCGGAAGTCTGTTAGATTCGAAAATGGGTTTTTTTTGTATAATCCTCCATTACTTTATCTCAGTGTTGGCGGTCTCCATCAGAGCTTCTCATCTAGGGGTCCAGAAACCACTGGAGGGCCTCAGCCAGCTTCTAAGGAGACCACTGGAGGACTTCCGTATATATGCTAAAAATTGTATTCCTTTATATCCTCACTAACCGGTGCAAAAACTTAAAACCCGAGTATTCTGGGGGAAAAAAGTGAAATATTGTGTTGGACAAAATGGATATTATTCTGTCATCTTGTTATAGTAAATCATTACAAACAATGGTAACATCTCCTTCCGTGTCTGGTAGTATGTCCATGTCATGTTTACACTGAAGCTGTAGTGAGAGAGAAGAGGCACTGGACGTTACTGCCTTCTGAAGCAAACATCAAAGTTCAACGACAGCGCACACGAAAAGGAGGGTATTATTCATTCACAGACATACAATGAAAACAAGTGACACCGAAACGTGTTACAGGAACTTTTTTTTATTGCAATAGCTCTATTGAAAGCAAAAAAAAAAAAAAAAAAGGATAAATACAAACACTAAGCAATGCTCAAATGATTTGCCTGCCATCGCTCACTTTTTCCCACCAGAGGAAAAAGGAAATGTCAATCAATTGCAGAAAAAAAAAAAAAAATCAAAGCATCAGTATGTACACATGGACACAACCGTAAAAAGTTTTTCCTTTTTATATTTCCTCTCAGACTTCATCTGAAGACCTGACCTGCGCACTTGAACTTTGCTGTACTTCAGAAACAAAAACGAACAAAAACACGCGTGTGCCAAAACGTACTGAGGTGTGACAAAAAACTGCCAAGAGGACGCACAAACTTCCTGTCGTTCTGATTCTGAAATGATGCCAAATCAAAGAACTGCCTTTCAAATAACATTCCAAAAGAAAAAAAGAAAAATCATCCGAGCTATTAAAAAGGGGTAAGGAAAACGTATTGATGCTGTACCACTGCACATCTGTACTCTATGCAATCACTTGAATCAAGTTCAAATCAATGAAAATCATGGCAAAAAGCATTGATCATATACATTAGCAAAAAGCTGATATCAAATACACGTACGTGGAGTTCCACAATTTGGCTGATTTAAAGCTTTTATGTATGAGAGAATTTGTTTGTGTAATTCTTAGGTCAGTCTCACAGCTACAAATACTGTTAACATTAGCCAAAAAAATATTCTGTACCCATTTTTTTTTTTTTATATCACATTGAGGCATTCTGGGTCTTAGATACAGTTTAGGACACCGGGTAAAACCTTTTCACAAAACCACAGCTGGGCTGTAATGGCCGATCTGTGCGAGTTAAGACTTGCTTTGGTAATTCCATGAGGAACGGATCCTTTCACCAGACAACAACGTTCACTTCCGTACCACTGACAGCATAACAATGAAGACCGTACCGTACAGTATTTTTGCATTTTTTTTCTCCCTCTCGCAACGTTTCACATTTGATTTTGTCTGTTAAAACAAAGCACAGTAAAAGGGAAATATAAAAATAATAATGAAGGCTGTTGATG